>NC_134483.1:159959915-160004915 GCF_040206685.1 Ascaphus truei | reverse complement strand
ATCCCAGTGTCCGTGTTGAAATAGGATAATTCTTGCGGAGTGAGTCCTTGTGAGCTAGTAAGAAAATGTTAGCTGTAACGCTGCTTTCAGGGCTGCAAACAGAGCAACAAGCATATATCATTATCATGCATCGTGGTTCAGAATGTGTGCTACAGGAAAAGCATGATACGGTAGCACAGAAAAAGTAAGATAAAAGTATACACGGATCACTAAGGTCCGTGGTATGATTAGTTGAAGCCTCAAGCAAACAGTCGGTGTAGTGCATTAGTCGGTGACGTCACGGCATATGCACCACTCATAAGCGGTTTGCCAGCAGAGTAATACACCAAACGTAAATGCACAGACACACAGTGTTATAGCTTCAAGGATCACTTGAGCTAAAAATTAGCAGAATAGTCATTAAAATCGATACTACTAATTAGTATTCTGCTAATTTTTAGCTTGAGATAACATCAGTGCTATACAACACAGGTCTGGCTTGACAGGCTATAAAAATAATTTTAAGGCAATGTGTAACTGTAACGGAGTGCTCACCACAAACAAGGAGTGGCAACGAGGCTGAGGTGGGGCAGCTGAGCATAAATAGGAGAGAGCAACCAATGTGTGGAGCAGTGTAGATGTGCGTCAGCAGCGAGGGCTGAGATTGGAGAATCCGGTGCAGGGAACAGGTGAGATGAGGATGCCTAATGAGGTCTGAGTAGGCGGACCCTGTGCGCGCTGAATGCGGGCGCACGCCACCGACATCAGCGCGATGACGCAAGCCGGTGGCGGGGCCAGAAGGCTCTGAACTTATCCCCGCGTGGGAAGCGCGTGTGCGCCAAATGGGGTGGCTGGAGGTGGCTGGTGAAGATGACGTGCTGCCGGGAGCTGAGCACCAGGTCACGGGTCTGGGTAAGGAGAAAGCGCGCCGAGGCGGGCGCGAATCACGGCTCCTTACAGTAACCAACTTTAACCCCCTATGTGCCAGACTGGTTAAAATACCCAACATCTCCTGCCATATTCATTACATATAACATATACTTTGGGGTCTTATGCCCAGATTTGTTAGATGGTAAAGCTTACACCACTTCACACCTGGCAGGAACTCTCCCCCACCCCGCCCTCCCCTACTCTGTGGTTCATAATTTTCCAAATCAACCCCAAAAGTGGCCTGTGGCTTTGTCTGTATTGCAGGCTCCTCGGGGCTTAAAAGAATTTCGATACTGCAATAAGACAGTTCTGCAGTCAAGCAATACTAATACAGCGGTTTGCCTCCATCCGAAGTGCACGTGAACTACAGAAGTAGTAAGGGCTCGTTCAGGGTGCCTGCTTTGGCATATGGAGGGCGCGCGTCCGCGAGTGCGCGCGTTGCTGGTGTAGGAGACGTCCGATCATCCCCTGCCGACAGCCTGGGCGTTCTGTCGTTCAGTGGGCGTGTCTTTGACGTCACATCCTAATCCTCCCGGCCACAGACAGAGAGCAGGGATGAGGTGTTGCAGCCTTGAAATCATTCTGAAGAATGATTTCATTGGCTGCCTTGGTCCCTGTGACGCTGCTTCAGCTGCAGTAAACGAAATTTTCGTTTACTGAAGCTGTCGTCAGCGGCAACTCCTGGCTTCGGAGGCAGGCCAGTAGCTACCCTGACAACAAGTATTCAATTTGAATACTTTGTTGCTCACGGCAGCACGCACGTCAGCACGCCCTGCCCCCGAAGCCAGCACCTTGAACGAGGCCTAAGGAATAGGCTCTGTGCAGTGGCGGATTTAAACATCCACTGCCCATAAGCACTTACCTTGGCGCCGCCTCCTCCTGCGGCGCCGCCCTCCTTCTTCTTCAGCATCGCGGTGTCAAATGACGCTGTGACGTCGCATGGTCATGGTAACACGATGCCTCGTGACGCTGTGGAAGGAGGAGGGCGGGATGGAGGAGAGGGTAAAAACTTTGCAGAGGCCCCACGCTCTCCCACGGCAACGTGTATGGGAAAAAGGGGAAATTTGCCATCCCTAAATGCTCCCGCCATAGGCCCGGGCCTAGTGGGAAATCCGCCCCTGGCTCTGTGACTGGAGGTGTACTTAAGGTTAATTATACTTTAACGCAGCAATATCCACTGCTCAGCTCAACAGGAATTCCCAGACACACAGGGACTCATAGGGACGTGCAGTTTGTACAGTAGCAAGGCAAAAGTGCTACGATTGTAGGGACTTTTTCTTCGGTACACCGGGTGCAGTTTGTTTGCCCCAGAATTGCATCACTTTTGCAATGTTTCACAGCCCCCGTAGGACCAAACATATATAGGAAAAATATCTGTAACTCATTAGCCCCTATTCAATATGCTGCTAATGCCCTGTGTAAGAACAAATCTGGGCCATTCCTGTGGATGCAGCTGAAATCTTCCCGGGCAAGGGAAAGATGGCTGCCCAGTAGTTGGAGTACCGGCCATTCATCTTCAGGAATTGTTCAAAACCACATTTACGTTCAGAGAGCAAGGATGTGTCTCTAAATGAACTTTGCTGTTAAAGGGACTGATAATTTGAGGAGAAAGGTACCTGTGCGTCAGTAAGTGCATGGAATCTACCGTTTCAGTAATCGCTGTTACTTGAGTAAAATGGTCCTCTCCATATGCACAGGTGAAGTGTTCCACCAGTGTCTCCTTATTACTTTAATGCTTCTCCCTGATGACTGTCCATGCTGGACTTCCTCTACATTTCCAGTAATTCACGTCCCACGAATTGTATCCTGCTACGTCTCCACATTCTTTCCTATCTGCACCTGACATATGCCACTTGACAAGAATACAGTATAGCAGCCCACACCAATGCTATTTCTTGGGAACAATTCATATCATTATTGATCTAATGCATCCTGAATATATTCATGCTTTTGATTAAGTTCTTTATCCTGTTTGCTGTAAAAAGAGCCAAACTATGTGCAACCGGTGTTTCTCAACTTTAGTTTATACAAGTCAGTTCCTGAGACATCTTGCTGATTTATCACTGGTAAAGTCTGTAAAGTTCCAATAGAACTGACAAGACAATGACATTATTCATTATTAATTGCAACAGAATTTTATATTTACAATTGCAGTCATCTTGGCAGTTTTAGTAGTTCTTAGATTACTATTGCACAAGCCTTGTAAATCTTTCATTAACAATACCCTTGTAAAAAGGTAAACCTGATGCAATACTACCAAAGAAAACATAATGTCCAAGAGAATTACGTGCGAGACCGTATGAAGAACAGTAACACGAACACAAGAGCTACAAATACAGTAAAACGTCATCTTTTATTGGTCCGATCTCCAGGATGAAAGACAATGGGAGCAAAGAAGCCCCAAAATAAAGAAAAAACACAATTAAGTTACAGTGGGTGAAAACAGTGACAAAAACACTCTCCATACAAAGTACAGAAATGATAAAATACCCATGAGTGTTTTTGCATGTCTTCCACCGGTCCACAAATCTGCTTCATTCACCCCATTCTCACATGTTATACAGTGGATAACCTGCAGACAAGGATTCTGGGTAGTGACATGTAAATGAGCACACAGTGAGCGTGTCACTTTTAGCTTCCCAATCACTTTGTTATGTAGATACTTCTAGTATAGGAAAAAATATAATCACTGGCTCAAACTACGTATGCTACTTAACCATCCAGTCACATCGCATCACTATTTACTTATCTGGGTGTAACACTGGTTGAGAACAATTGTCCTCAGCGATTTAACGCATTCATTGCTGAAATCCATCATGTGGTTCTCTGCAAGGCACAAGTTCAGTGATGCACAGCTCGAAGCTGACATTGTCCACACACTGTTGACACAAGAACAGCTGGATTTCTGACTTTCCTAATAAACTGTGCTTCTGTTGAACAATAAGGATTTCGGTTTACAAAGGGGATTAATTTGTTATCCCTAGTCTGTGGCTTGCAATGTATTGTGCAGAAAACACATTACAATATAGGGAAGTTTAATTTGTGTAATTTTACGTCAATGTACCAAGGTCTTTGCCGCAAGACTTGCACGGTGAGCATCGGCTTGCGACTTGGGGAACATCAATAGGAGGAGTTAGGGAGGAGTTACATGATGCACAGGTTATAATGAGATGTATTATATTCTGTGTGTACAATAGGAGGAGTTAGGGAGGAGTTACATGATGCACAGATTATAATGAGATATATTATATTCTGTATGTACAATAGGAGGAGTTACATGATGCACAGGTTATAATGAGATGTATTATATTCTGTGTGTACAATATGAGGAGTTAGGGAGGAGTTACATGATGCACAGGTTATAAAGAGATGTATTATATTCTGTGTGTACAATAGGAGGAGTTAGGGAGGAGTTACATGATGCACAGATTATAATGAGATGTATTATATTCTGTGTGTGCAATAGGGGGAGTTACATGATGCACAGGTTATAAAGAGATGTATTATATTCTGTGTGTACAATAGAAGTAGTAAGGGAGGAGTTACATGATGCACAGATTATAATGAGATATATTATATTCTGTATGTACAATAGGAGGAGTTACATGATGCACAGGTTATAAAGAGATGTATTATATTCTGTGTGTACAATAGGAGGAGTTAGGGAGGAGTTACATGATGCACAGATTATAATGAGATGTATTATATTCTGTGTGTGCAATAGGGGGAGTTACATGATGCACAGGTTATAAAGAGATGTATTATATTCTGTGTGTACAATAGAAGTAGTAAGGGAGGAGTTACATGATGCACAGATTATAATGAGATGTATTATATTATGTGTGTACAATAGGAGGAGTTAGGGAGGAGTTACATGATGCACAGGTTATAATGAGATATATTATATTCTGTGTGTACAATAGGAGGAGTTACATGATGCACAGGTTATAAAGAGATGTATTATATTCTGTGTGTACAATAGGAGGAGTTAGGGAGGAGTTACATGATGCACAGATTATAATGAGATGTATTATATTATGTGTGTACAATAGGAGGAGTAAGGGAGGAGTTACATGATGCACAGGTTATAATGAGATGTATTATATTCTGTGTGTACAATAGGAGGAGTTAGGGAGGAGTTACATGATGCACAGGTTATAATGAGATGTATTATATTCTGTGTGTACAATAGGAGGAGTTAGGGAGGAGTTTCATGAGGCACAGGTTATAATGTGATGTATTATATTCTGTGTGTACAATAGGAGGAGTTAGGGAGGAGTTACATGATGCACAGGTTATAATGAGATATATTATATTCTGTATGTACAATAGGAGGAGTTAGGGAGGAGTTACATGATGCACAGGTTATAATGAGATGTATTATATTCTGTGTGTACAATAGGAGGAGTTAGGGAGGAGTTACATGATGCACAGGTTATAATGAGATGTATTATATTCTGTGTATACAATAGGAGGAGTTACATGATGCACAGATTATAATGAGATGTATTATATTATGTGTGTACAATAGGAGGAGTTAGGGAGGAGTTACATGATGCACAGGTTATAATGAGATGTATTATATTCTGTGTATACAATAGGAGGAGTTAGGGAGGAGTTACATGATGCACAGGTTATAATGAGATGTATTATATTATGTGTGTACAATAGGAGGAGTTAGGGAGGAGTTACATGATGCACAGGTTATAATGAGATGTATTATATTCTGTGTGTACAATAGGAGGAGTTACATGATGCACAGATTATAATGAGATGTATTATATTCTGTGTGTACAATAGGAGGAGTTAGGGAGGAGTTACATGATGCACAGATTATAATGAGATGTATTATATTCTGTGTGTATAATAGGAGGAGTTAGGGAGGAGTTACATGATGCACAGGTTATAATGAGATTTAATATATTCTGTGTGTACAATAGGAGGAGTTACACAATGCACAGATTATAATGAGATGTATTATATTCTGTGTGTACAATAGGGGGAGTTACATGATGCACAGGTTATAATGAGATGTATTATATTCTGTGTGTACAATAGGAGGAGTTAGGGAGGAGTTACATGATGCACAGGTTATAATGAGATGTATTATATTCTGTGTGTACAATAGGAGGAGTTAGGGAGGAGTTACATGATGCACAGGTTATAATGAGATGTATTATATTCTGTGTGTACAATAGGAGGAGTTAGGGAGGAGTTACATGATGCACAGGTTATAATGAGATGTATTATATTCTGTGTGTACAATAGGAGGAGTTAGGGAGGAGTTACATGATGCACAGATTATAATGAGATGTATTATATTCTGTGTGTACAATAGGAGGAGTTAGGGAGGAGTTACATGATGCACAGGTTATAATGAGATGTATTATATTCTGTGTGTACAATAGGAGGAGTTAGGGAGGAGTTACATTATACATAGATTATAATGAGATGTATTATATTCTGTGTGTACAATAGGAGGAGTTAGTGAGGAGTTACATGATGCACAGATTATAATGTTATGTATTATATTTTGTGTGTACAATAGGAGGAGTTAGGGAGGAGTTACATGATGCATAGATTATAATGAGATGTATTATATTCTGTGTACAATAGGAGGAGTTATGGAAGAGTCATAATAAAATGTATCAAAATCTGCGTCACTATTTGTCTTGTTTTTACTTTTTGAAATATCAACCAGGTTTGAGATGTTTTAAACTTCTACCTCCGTTTGCGTCACATACTGTATAGGAAACACGGAAAGAACAAGCCAATGTCCGTGGTGCCAGAGACGGTCTCTGCCGCGATGGAGCTACGGGAGGGACCATGCTTCTGGATGGGACACCCCCCCTCACAAAATGGAGCAATGCGTCAAAATAAACTGTTGTTTGCACTTTCTTTTCGTTGATACATATACCTCAAAATCTGTAGACGTGGCCTGTTGCCTGTTTTATTCGGATTTTTTCTCGGGGAGATAAATTGCTTTCCCCAATAGCTCATTTATACCCACGTGCCAAGGAACTGCAGCAGCAAGCAATGCGCTGTGGTCACAAGGAAGATACAGACGTTTCACTTGGCAAGGGCACATCCACTATCACTGATGAGAAAGAATGTGGGCACAGCACTTCTAATTTTCAGAACCTACCAAAGTGAATAAAAAAAAAGTCTACAGAGACGCCTGTGAGAGCTACGAACTCTGCAAGCAAAGTCTGCCCACCTGTAGGACTACCAGCTGGGGCTGTAGCGAATACAGAGAAAACAGCTGCAATAGCGCCTCCCGAGGTCAGGAAGAAAAATACACTTGATAGCACCTAAATGGAGGACAAGATGCGGCGTTCCTGTAATGAACCCTACCCCACGGAAGAGTGACCCTTACGGTCATATGAGGATACGGATAAGGATGAAGATATCTCTTATGGGGAACCCGAACCTAGTGACACCCACAAAACACCACATGGATGGTGGAGGTGCCTGAACTCGGTACGTACCGAAAAGACCACTTTCTATGATGACGAATGTGATCGGTAGGAGCAAGAGCTGGAGCAGCAAATCACTGAATATTTACGCCAGCTAATGCAACTGCAAGAAAAGTCTGGCGGATACAATGAAATTGCTGAAGTTTCAAATAAAGATGGAGACCCCAGTATCCCTGATGGGACGGAGTCATCCAAAACGAAAAGGCGGAAAAAGAAAAATAGTTCTTCACTTACCATGGAAGGAACAGACACGTCAGCAGATCTCGCGGAGAAAAAGGGGGGCCGAGATGCCCTGCAGCCTTGAGAAAATGGAGGATTCGTCACACGGATGACAGAATATCCAGAAGGCCCAAGGCAGAAGCCATGTAACCCAAAGAAGTGTCTGTCCGGTGCTAACAGTGAGGAACCCTCAACCAGCCATACCAATGAAGCGGAGCCGGAACCAGTGAGTGACGATCCCTTGACCAGCCCTGAAGATGCACTGCAATCTGCCAGGCATAACTGTGATCTGCTCTGTGAAGAATTGAATATGGATAGAGAAAATAATGCTGAGCTACAGAAGACTGTCCTCGCAATTTACTCAGCGGCCAAGACCAAATCGGAGGATCTAAGGACGGATCTAGATACTGCGAACACTACTATTACCTCCATGGATGAAAAGAAGAACAAGTCTGACAAAATGGTTGCTAACTTGAAATAGAAATATAAGAATGAACTGAAAGAGATTACAGTCTCTCAGAAAGAGGTTCGCAATTGCCATAGAGTTGGAAGTCTCTAAGATTTAGGTTCATACTCTCCACATAGAGCTGGATGCCTCCCACCAAGAGATAAGCAATCACTGTACAGAACTGGAAATCTCTAAACAGGAACTTCACAGTCTCGCTGAGGAGCTGGACATGTCTCAAAAAGTTATCTACAGTCTTAGTATGGATCTTAAAGTCTCTCAAAAGGAGCTTCACACACTCAACCTAGAGATAGAAGTCTCACGCCAGAAGACCGGGAGTCTCAACTCAGAAGTGCGTAAATGGAAGGAGAACTACAAGGAGGCCCTTAATATTATAGAGACTGTAAAAAGAGACAATACAAAGCTGAAAGAAGAAAATTCTGATTTGACTGACCACGTCAATTAAAAGAATGAAAAGCTTCATGAGCTAGAAAAAATGATGAAACTTTTTAAATATGAAAAGTTAGAAGCATTGGAGCAACGCACACAAGCAGAGCACCTGCTGCAGAACCAACTGCAAGGTCTGCGTACGCACCTCCAGAATGCGGAGGAGAAGCAGCGAACTCTGCAGGAAGAAAATCTGCAGACTGCTAAAGAAGCAAATGGTAAGTACAACTGGGTACTTGAGAAAAAGTTTCCTCTGCAGCGCACCAAAGTAGATGTAGGTAAGTATTAGTTAGTTAAATAAAACTTTACTTTAATTTGACTTTACTCTAAAATAAATGGCATCCTAATAAAAAAAAGTGCATAAAAAGAATAAAATAAAAGTCCAGAGCTACTGTAGGTACATAGACTCGAGTTCACAACTTAGGGTTAATGTAATCATTGATAATAGAACCACCTGTGTAAGGAGCTTGCAAACCCCCTTGGGCTGCTTGTAATAGTTATCTATTAATCCGTAGATTAACGAACTACATAAATACTCATAATAGCAGTGTAGATTTATTTATTTATTTATTTATAAAATATTTTACCAGGAAATAATACATTGAGAGTTACCTCTCGTTTTCAAGTATGTCCTGGGCACAGAGTAAAACAAATAGTACATGGTTACAAGTACAGTTACATAAATGAACAGGGTATACATTATATACAAGACATTGCGTGCACAGTTAAAGAAAATCTATATTATGAGCGTATGAAACAGTTACAGACCAGGTTAAAATGTGAGACAGCCTTAGATTTGAAAGAACTTAAACTGGTGGTGGATGTGAGAGTCTCTGGTATGTTGTTCCAGTTTTGGGGTGCGCGGAAGGAGAAGGAGGAACATCCGGATACTTTGTTGAGCCTTGGGACCATGAATAGTCTTTTGGAGTCTGATCTCAGGTGATAAGTGCTTCAGGTGGTAGGGATGAGGAGCTTGTTCAGGTAGCTGGGTAGCTTGCCCATGAAGAATTTAAAGGCAAGACAGGAAAGGTGAACTTTGCGCCTAGACTCTAGTGTTGACCAATCTAGTTATTTGAGCATTTCGCAGTGATGTGTGTTGTAGTTGCATTGGAGAACAAAACGACAAATTGAATTGTAGAGGGTGTCAAGTTTGCTAAGGTGGGTTTGAGGAGCCGAGCCATATACTATGTCTCCATAGTCAATAATTGGCATTAGCATCTGCTGTGCGATACGCTTTCTGACCAGGAGACTTAGGGAGGATTTGTTCCTGTAAAGTACCCCTAGTTTGGCATAGGTCTTGGTTGTCAGGGTATCAATGTGCATCCCGAATGTTAAGTGGGAGTCAAACCATAAGCCCAGGTATTTAAAACTAGTGACAGGTGTTAGGGATGTGTAAGCGTTGGTTCTAATCAGGAGCTCAGTCACTGGAAGCTTTACAAATTTAGTCTTGGTCCCAAATACCATTGTTACAGTCTTGTCAGTGTTTGTCAGACTGAAGTATGTGTTGAAGGTCAGAGAGGCTATGACTGTGTGCATATAGGATTGTGTCATCTGCATACATGTGTATTGAGGCTTCCTTACAAGCTGTGGGAAGATCATTAATGAACACTGAGAAGAGTAGGGGCCCCAGAACAGAGCCTTGCGGGACACCACAGGTGATATCCAGGGGGCTGGAGTTAGAGCCTGAGATGGACACATGTTGGGATCTTCCTGATAGGTAGGACTGAAACCAGTTTAAAGCATGTTTCCCTATTCCAGGGCTCTGGAGTTTGTTAAGCAGGATAGCATGATCGACTGTGTCAAAAGCCTTTGCAAAATCTAGGAATACTGCACCAGTGAGTTGTCCCCGTTCCATTCCACACTGAATTTCATTGCAAACTTTTAGCAGGGTAGTTACGGTGGAGTGTTTGGGGCGAAATCCAGATTGGAATTGGCTAGGGAAATTTGTCTTGGTGTAGAAATCGCTTAATTGGGAGTGGACACATTTTTCCATGACTTTGGATAGAATTGGGAGAAGTGAGTGTGACGATAGCTTCCACAGGCTTATTAATATTACACAAAAATAATTGGGTTTGAACTGAACGAGGCTTAAGATATAATAAATTGTATTTATTCCTTAGAATAAAGGTGAACACAACAGATAATACAGTAACAAACAAGAAGTACACTTACTTAAGGGTTGGGGAATGAGAAGTATGACGTAGCATTTCTTTCAGCAGTGAGGAAATCATTCAGGTGATATCAGGTAACCATATCAGCAAACGAAGACCAAGGATATATGGGTGGACAGCCGTTTATAAACCATTCTCCTTCTATTCTTAACCTTAAGCACAGGGGATTGGTTTACAATTACCTCCAGCCACTCACTAACGTGGGAAAGCATTCTGACCCATGCCCCCCTGCTAGTTGGCACATGGGCAGTAGAACTCTGGGGGTCTCATTTCTGAAGCCCCACATTTACGTCAGGAATGCCAGAAAGTCTACTATTTGGAGTTCTGGCAGGAAAACCTTTGTTGAAAGGTGTTAACTGGAACACTTAAGACCTGCCCTGGTTTGGGCTTCGGATAAACAGTGAGGGTGATAAAACTCTTTGAACAGCACTTAAATCCTAGACATAGCGGCGTCCCCAGGGCCATCTGCTACCTTATGGCCCAAAAGAATTTCCTTTTGAACTTATCCCTACCTTAGGATACACTATTAAGCATAAAACATAAACGTATTAAAATATCCGGTTCCGTTAGGTTTAGCAGGTCCAAACTTCCCAGTTCGCATTGCCAGAACTGGGACACCATATGGTCAAAAAAGCGACTTGCTACGACCTAAGAAACCGGAGTTACACAAATGCACATTAAATCATTTTAATACAAAAATCTCCATTGAAAAAGAAATCTCAGCTTTTCACTAAATCCCCATTGAAAACAACGGGCAGCTCCGCCATAGACTTTCAATGGTAAATCGCCGCCATTGAAGTCAATGGGGGTTTTCTGCCATTGAAGTCTATGGGAAAAGTCCCGAACTTTAAGGGGGTCCATACTCCGTCGGGTTGGTCCAAGCGGGTCAAGGATGGTTCTGCAGCGATGCCGGAGCAGTGGCTACAGATACCCCAAACCCTGATCCGCTGAACCCTCCGGAACCGGAGATATGGATTCCTAAAATTCAGCATTTCTCACTTAGTCATTTTTCTGAGCCGTTTCTGCCGCCGCCGGCAAAGCCTATGGCGCGACCCGCTCTATCTGGTTCGACCCTTATCGGGGGTCCAGGATTCGGGGACCCGGTGGTGGTCGAGTGGGGGGACGCTTAGGAACTAGGGGCAAAAAGAATTTTATCCCTAGGTGCCCTAGAACAGTTTATTTCCCCGCTAATTGACGTTGAACTTGACCCAGTGATTTTAGCTCTTTTGAAAGACATTGTATCCGCTTTGCGGTTTGCGGTCTGGACGGCAGCCAACTAGGTTACCTCGAGGCATCTCCATTGAAGTCAATGAGCCCATTGACTTTCAATGGGAAACCGCCGCTCTCCCTCTCGGACGCCACCTGCTGGTCACTACAGGAAACAGGACGAAAACAGCACAAATTCCTATTGAAATGCATTGAGCCCTAATGGCGGCCAATGGGGACCTGCAAAATGGTGCCTGAAAAGGCGGGAAAACTACACAAAGAGCTATAATCATTAAAGAATTATTAACCCTTGTGCTCCCGGATGGATTCTAGTGTGTGTGTGATGCAAACACTGAGTAACCAGACATTACAATGGAACAGGGGAAAATACAGTTACATGTCATAACAAGGGTTACATCACATTTCTGGACCTCAGCCCAGTTAACCCCTTGTCTCCCTGGTGCGGTCAGGGGTGGCCAAATGGGGTGCAACCCCTTTAATACCGGGCCACCCCCTCTCTCCCTCTACACCTCCCCTTCTTAATGCGTGTCCTGTGGCCCACTGGCCCTGACGGGGAGTGGGGCACTGCTGGCACCATTAATGAATTCAGTCTCAGAGGGATAGTCCTGGCGTGAAAGTCCATCAGCATTGCTGTTTTCACTACCCTTTTTGTGCTGAATGGTGAATTCAAATTCTTGCAAAGCCAAGCTCCATCTCAGCAGTTTGGCATTTTCCCCTGATACCCTCTGTAGCCAGCTCAGGGGATTGTGGTCGGTAATGACTGTGAAAGCCCTCCCATAGACATAGGGCTGGAGCTTTTTGAGGGCCCACACAATGGCCAAGCACTCCTTTTCAATGGTGGCATATGCCACCTCCCTGGGGAGCAGTTTGCGACTGAGATACACCACAGGGTGCTCTTTGCCGTCGTCCCCCACCTGGCTCAACACAGCCCCCACACCAAAGTCTGAGGCATCAGTCTGAATAAGAAAATGCTTGGTATAATCTGGGGCAGCCAGGATGGGGGCCTCAGCAAGCGCAGCTTTCAGTGCCTGGAAAGCAGTTTCACAGGCAGGAGACCAGGTAATAAGCACAGGCAGTTGCTTCTTAGTCAGATCAGTCAGGGGTTTGGCCACGGCGCTGTACTGTGGGACAAATTTCCTGTAGTACCCTGCGGTGCCCAAAAAGGCCATGACCTGTTTCTTGGTTTTTGGAACAGGCCACTGAACTATGGCTTCTACCTTGGCTGGCTCTGGCTTGAGATGCCCTCCACCCACCCTGTGCCCTAAGTACAGGACTTCTGCCATCCCTACCATACACTTAGTGGGTTTTAAGGTAAGCCCAGCCTCCCTGATTCTATCCAGCACCGCAGCTACATGTCCTATGTGGGATTCCCAGGAATTACTAAAGACAGCAATGTCATCTAAGTAAGCCCTGGCATAGCTCTGCATCCCTTCCAGTAACCTATTGACCAGGCGTTGGAAGGTAGCCGGGGCATTCTTCATCCCAAATGGCATCACCAAAAACTCATAGAGGCCACTTGGAGTGATGAATGCTGACTTCTCCCTAGCCTCCAGGGTCAGGGGAATCTGCCAGTAGCCTTTGCTCAGATCCATGGTGGTCAGATACTTTGCCCCCGCGAGTTCATCTAGTAACTCATCCATGCGGGGCATGGGGTAAGCATCTGACACCGTCCCAGCGTTGAGCAACCGGTAGTCCACACAAAACCGGGTGGTTTTGTCCTTCTTAGGCACTAGGACTACTGGACTTGCCCAAGGGCTCTGGGACGGAGTAATTACCCCTAGGGTCAGCATCTCCTCAATCTCTCTCTCCATACTTGTCTTGACCTCTGCTGACACTCTATAAGCGTGCTTATGCAGAGGCTGCAGGTCCCCTGTGTGTACTGGGTGTTTGGTGAGATGTGTGGTCCCTGGCATGTCAGTGAAGAGGGCGCTATACTGAGCTAGCATGTCCCTGGCTTCTCCCTTCTGCCTAGCACTCAACTGTGCCCCGATCTCTACCTGCTCAACAGTGTTTCCTTGCTTTGCCTCCCCTAGGAGATCAGGCAGAGCATTGCTCGCCGGATCCTCCAGCAGTGGGCTACAAATGGCCATTACTGCTCCCATACTCGGTGCTCGGTATTCCTTTAACATATTAATGTGATATGTCTTGTGCCTCTCAGGCGCTACCTGTACAACATAGTTGCACTCATTCACCTTTCGGATGACCGGATACGGTCCCGACCAGGCAGCCATTAACTTGTTCTCCCGAGTGGGTTTGAGAACAAGCACCTGCTGTCCTGGGATGAACTCTCTGCTACGGGCCTGCTGGTCATACCATTGCTTCTGCTTGGTCTGAGCAGCCCTGAGGTGGTCCTGGGCCACCCCCATAAGCATCTCTAACCGGTCTCTGAGATCTACTACATACTGGATCACTGAAGCATCAGTAGCAGTAGTCTCCCCCTCCCATCCCTCACGGAAGAGGTCCAGAGGTCCACGTACCCTGCGGCCATATAGTAGCTCGAAGGGGGAGAAGCCTGTAGATTCTTGCGGTACCTCTCGGTATGCAAACAGCAAGTGCTGCAGGTGAATCTCCCAGTCTTTCCCCTCCGCCTCTATAAAGGTCCGAAGCATCTGCTTCAGGGTACCATTAAACCTCTCACATAATCCGTTGGTTTGGGGATGGTAAGGGGTAGTGCGCTGGTGCTGTACACCGCAGGCATCCCAGAGACAATGTAACAGTTCACTCATGAACTGCGACCCCTGATCAGTTAGGATCTCACTAGGGAAACCTACCCTAGCAAAAATGTTCAGCAAAGCTGCTGCCACTGTCTTGGCACTTATGGTGCCCAGCGCTACCGCCTCAGGGTACCGGGTGGCAAAATCCACCACCGTGAGGATGTAGCGCTTCCCTGACCTGCTAGGAATCATGAGGGGTCCTATCAGGTCCATCGCTACCTTCTGGAAGGGTTCCCCTATTATCGGTAGGGGTCTCAGGGGTGCCTTCACACGGTCGCCCGCCTTACCTACTCGCTGGCAGGCATCACAGGAGCGGCAGAAATCAGCCGCATCCCTGGATGCCCCCGGCCAGAAGTAACGCTGCAATAACCGGGCTCGCGTCCTGGTGACCCCCTGATGTCCCGCTAACGGAATAGAGTGAGCTACCCGTAACAATTGCTGTCGGTACCCCTGGGGTACTACTAGCTGTCGCTTACCGGTCAATCCCTTCTCTATTCCCGGGTTCCCTTCTTCTCTGTATAGGAGTCCCTTATGCCATAGGCAGCGCTCAGTGCCCTCCCCTGCCTGAGATTCGGACGCCCGAAGTCTCACGCCGGCCAGGGTAGGGTCTACCTTCACTGCCTCCCTAAACTGGGCTCCTAAATCTGGCCCCCCCCCCAGTCATGTCATTGTCAGGGGAAGGGGACACGGTAAGGGGGAACAGTAAGTCAGCCTGTGGTTGCAACTGATCCTGGCTTACCTCCCTGGGCTCCTCTGTGCCCTCCGCTAACGTTGGTCCCAAAGGCTGGGGGACTGGGGTGGCCACCGCCGGCATTGCCGCGGTCTGGCTCCGGGTAACCGCCGCCACTGCAGCGGGCTGGGGCACACGGTCGTAGGTGCAGGTCATCGGTCCCAGGTCATTGCCCAAAAGAATTTCAGCATCCAAACCTGGTAGAACCCCCACCTCCCGCACACCCTTGCCCACCCCCCAATCCAAAAAAATGCGGGCCACCTGCAGGAAACGGGGCTCTCCGTCAGCCACAGTGATCTGCATCCCAGGGCCTGGGATCAATTCCTCTGGCCGGACCATATCAGGTCGGACCAGGGTCACTGCAGCTCCTGAATCAAGTAAGCCAACTGCTTGCCGGTCACCGACTGTGACCGGGGTGAGATGCTTGCTCCTGCCGTCCATCTGCTGCAGGTCTGCGCTGTGATGTCCTCCGCTCCTGGCTGTAGGCACTGAAGAAACCGGGGTAGGGGTGACATGGGACGTCTCGCTGGGAGTTGTTTCCATGACCGGTCCTGGTTCTTTGGTGGAAGCCACCCGCACGCGGGCTACCGGCTTTGCAGCTGGGGTGCGTTGCCCTCGGTAGGGTCCATTGGAACGCAGGGGTTCCGGGCAATCTGGTCTGAGGTGACCAGTGCTGTTGCAATTGTAGCACCGGCGCTCATGCCGGAGCTCTCCCGCCTTCTGTGACCCGCTGCCCGCAGGCGGCTTTTGGGTCCACTGGGGGGTACTCACAGCTTTCTTGGCCGGCGCCGGTGGGGTTACCGCTTTGGCTGGTACCTTGGCGGTCATCTGGGACCGGCTGACCACATAGTCATCTGCCATCCTCGCCGCCTCGGTGTAGGTCTTGGGCTTTTTATCATACACAAAAGCCCTCACCGCCGGCGGGCACTGCTGCATGAGCTGCTCCTGAAAGATGAGGTCCAGCAGGCGTTGGTAAGTCCTGGCCTCAGAGCCCTCCACCCAGTGTAACCCGTACAAAGCCATGCGGGTCACATAAGTGACATAGGTCTCCTGAGGGTGCCTCTCCGCCAGCCGGAACTTACCCCGGTAAGCTTCAGGGGTAAAACCGTGCTGAAACAGCAAAAGTTCTTTCAGGTGGTCATAGTCATCAGCAAACTCCTCTGTAAGCGCCATCAAAGTCTGTTTAGCCAAGCCGGAGAGTAGCGGGTCCAGGCGTGCAACCCTATGCTGGGGAAGCACCCCGTACCGCCGGCACTGCATTTCAAAGTTCCTTAGAAACATGTCAATCTGATCAGTGCCCTCCACATACTTGGTGAGACTGTGCTTGTCCAGTTGGAGTTCATCTTTGGGGGGTCGGACCGGGGGGCAATAAGCGGGTCTGTTCACTGCCATAGAGATAAACTGTAGCCGCTCCTCCGGTGTCCCTCGGTCTCCCCACGCTGTTATCAGTGCCAGCATTTCAGGGGTAAAGGGACTGGTAGCCGCAGCTACCCGTGCCCCTCCTGCTGCACTTGTCCTGGGAGGTGCACTTGGTCCCTCCCCGGGATCCTGCCAGCCCGGCACTGGGTTCAGTCCCTGATCTCCGGGCGGCTGTAAAAGGGCAAGCTGAGCTACTTCCAGGACCTCTGGATGCTCAGCTTCATATGCGGTGACTGCAGCAACCATGTCCTCGACCGCCTGGTCCACATATTCCAGTCCATAGGCACGGCACTTGTCCTTTAGCTGAGTTCTAGTTCTCAGGTAATAGAGGTTCTCCGCTTCACTCATGGCTCTGAGTTCTGGGTCGCAGCAGTGAGGTGGTGTGACAACTTGCGTTACTTGTTGCACTACTGTGTGTTCAATATCTTTAGTCCCAGGAACTTGCAATTACTATCAAGTTCCCACTGGATCACAGTACCCCGCAGAATACTGTAATCCAGGTCCAGTTCAATCCCACCGCTGCCACCAGTTATATTAATACGCCTGTGACGATAGCTTCCACAGGCTTATTAATATTACACAAAAATAATTGGGTTTGAACTGAACGAGGCTTAAGATATAATAAATTGTATTTATTCCTTAGAATAAAGGTGAACACAACAGATAATACAGTAACAAACAAGAAGTACACTTACTTAAGGGTTGGGGAATGAGAAGTATGACGTAGCATTTCTTTCAGCAGTGAGGAAATCATTCAGGTGATATCAGGTAACCATATCAGCAAACGAAGACCAAGGATATATGGGTGGACAGCCGTTTATAAACCATTCTCCTTCTATTCTTAACCTTAAGCACAGGGGATTGGTTTACAATTACCTCCAGCCACTCACTAACGTGGGAAAGCATTCTGACCCATGCCCCCCTGCTAGTTGGCACATGGGCAGTAGAACTCTGGGGGTCTCATTTCTGAAGCCCCACATTTACGTCAGGAATGCCAGAAAGTCTACTATTTGGAGTTCTGGCAGGAAAACCTTTGTTGAAAGGTGTTAACTGGAACACTTAAGACCTGCCCTGGTTTGGGCTTCGGATAAACAGTGAGGGTGATAAAACTCTTTGAACAGCACTTAAATCCTAGACATAGCGGCGTCCCCAGGGCCATCTGCTACCTTATGGCCCAAAAGAATTTCCTTTTGAACTTATCCCTACCTTAGGATACACTATTAAGCATAAAACATAAACGTATTAAAATATCCGGTTCCGTTAGGTTTAGCAGGTCCAAACTTCCCAGTTCGCATTGCCAGAACTGGGACACCATATGGTCAAAAAAGCGACTTGCTACGACCTAAGAAACCGGAGTTACACAAATGCACATTAAATCATTTTAATACAAAAATCTCCATTGAAAAAGAAATCTCAGCTTTTCACTAAATCCCCATTGAAAACAACGGGCAGCTCCGCCATAGACTTTCAATGGTAAATCGCCGCCATTGAAGTCAATGGGGGTTTTCTGCCATTGAAGTCTATGGGAAAAGTCCCGAACTTTAAGGGGGTCCATACTCCGTCGGGTTGGTCCAAGCGGGTCAAGGATGGTTCTGCAGCGATGACGGAGCAGTGGCTACAGATACCCCAAACCCTGATCCGCTGAACCCTCCGGAACCGGAGATATGGATTCCTAAAATTCAGCATTTCTCACTTAGTCATTTTTCTGAGCCGTTTCTGTCGCCGCCGGCAAAGCCTATGGCGCGACCCGCTCTATCTGGTTCGACCCTTATCGGGGGTCCAGGATTCGGGGACCCGGTGGTGGTCGAGTGGGGGGACGCTTAGGAACTAGGGGCAAAAAGAATTTTATCCCTAGGTGCCCTAGAACAGTTTATTTCCCCGCTAATTGACGTTGAACTTGACCCAGTGATTTTAGCTCTTTTGAAAGACATTGTATCCGCTTTGCGGTTTGCGGTCTGGACGGCAGCCAACTAGGTTACCTCGAGGCATCTCCATTGAAGTCAATGAGCCCATTGACTTTCAATGGGAAACCGCCGCTCTCCCTCTCGGACGCCACCTGCTGGTCACTACAGGAAACAGGACGAAAACAGCACAAATTCCTATTGAAATGCATTGAGCCCTAATGGCGGCCAATGGGGACCTGCAAAATGGTGCCTGAAAAGGCGGGAAAACTACACAAAGAGCTATAATCATTAAAGAATTATTAACCCTTGTGCTCCCGGATGGATTCTAGTGTGTGTGTGATGCAAACACTGAGTAACCAGACATTACAATGGAACAGGGGAAAATACAGTTACATGTCATAACAAGGGTTACATCACATTTCTGGACCTCAGCCCAGTTAACCCCTTGTCTCCCTGGTGCGGTCAGGGGTGGCCAAATGGGGTGCAACCCCTTTAATACCGGGCCACCCCCTCTCTCCCTCTACAGTGAGGTTGGCCTGTAGTTTGAGACAGTGTTTTTGTCCCCACTTTTGAAGATTGGGACAACTCTGGCAGTTTTCCAGGTCTTAGGGATATGGCCTGCAGACAGGATAGAGTTGACTATGGACGCAATTGGTTTGGCAATGGCTGGGGCACCAAGTCGTAGGAACCTAGTTTGTAGTAAGTCGGGTCCACATTGGCTGCTTGGTTTTAGTTTGAGGAGCGCTTGTATAATCTCCTCTTCAGATACTGGGCCAAATTGAAAATTTTGGGCAGTGTTGGGAGGGGGTGGGACTGTAGGGATACTCCCAGGATGAGATTCATGTTTGGGGTTTGTGCTGCGTTTCGCTAATAAGTTAGTGGCACACCCAACAAAGTAATCATTGAATGCATTTGCGATGTCAGTGGGGTTTGTCAGAGTAATATCCCCCTTAGTGATATTACTTGGTTGTTGATGGTTAGGAGGCTGGAATATATGGTTGATAACCTTCCAGAAGTTAGCTGGGTTTGATGTATTCTGGTGGAGATTGTCAGAGTAATATTGTGCTTTTGCATGCCTTGTTTGCCTTGTGCACATGTTCCGCATGCATCTGTAGTGATTGAGATCCTTGGTAGTGCCAGTTACTTTGTAGCTTTTCCACAAGGCATCCCTGAACTGGTAGAATGCTATAAGGTCAGGTGTAACCCATGGAAGGTGGGCCCCCCGTACCCTTATTTTGCGTAGTGGAGCATGGGTATCGCAGAGTTTTAAGAACTCGGATTGGAAATAGTCGAGCGCAGAATCAGGGTCGGGAATTAAATCGATTCTGTGCCATGGGCAGTTGGTAAGGTCATCCAGAAACTGTTGTGGGTTAAAGTTTTTAAATGTTCTAGTGAGGAGAACTTTAGGGCTTGAATGGGGCGGTTTAATTTTCCTTACACAGTACACTATTGCATGGTCACTGAAAATATCAGGAAGGATGCCAGAGGATTGGATTCTGCTTTGGTTTGAGGAGAGAATCCAGTCTAGCAAGGAATGGTTATGCGATTTCAGGTTTATCCGTGTGGGTTGGGAAATGAGTTGCAATAGGTTAAGTGACTTGAGTTGTATCTGGATTTTGTGGTTTTTAGGGTCAAGCCAATTGAAGTTGAAATTGAAAAAGAACTAGCAGCTCACTCTTCTCATTCAGAGAGGAAATGGAGCCAAGAAATTGGGTGATATCAGTCAAGGATTGTAGAGGGGCTTTAGGGGGGCGGTAGATGCCAGCAAGCAAGATGGGCTTAGAAAAGGGGAGGCAGATTTTGTCAACTAGAATTTCAAAAGAGGGTGGGCTTGGTGGGAAATTTAACAGTGTAAATTGTAATGTGTCTGCAATATAAAATAACACCCCTCCTTCTCTCTTTGACCTATCTCTCCTAAAAAGGGAGTATCCCTGAATGGCAATATTTGCATCAGGGGTTTTAGGGGATAGCCATGTTTCTGTAAGAACGATGGCTTTGGGTTCATGCATAAGGCACCATGCCCTTAGTTCGTCCAGTTTGGGCAGCAGGCTCTGGATGTTTATATGGGCGACAGATAGCCCTTTTTGGAATTTAAAGGTGGAATTCTCAGGGGCATGGGACAGAGCTGAAATGGAAGGACCTGGGTTAGGTTCAATATCACCTGCTAAAGAGAATAATAGTATGAGTAGAAATTTGGTTAGTTGTTTGCAAGTTGTAGATTTGTGGTGTTTGCCATTTGAGTGAGCAGTGGTTGGTGTGCTGGTTTTTAGAGTTCTCCACCAACATTCAGTAGATAGTGCAAGGCTTTTGAGTAGTCCAGGGTGTATGGTGATGTTGGGTGTGGGCCAGGATGGAGGAGTTTGTAGTGGATAGAGGGAGTAACATCTCCATAAGGCCAGGAGAAAGAAAAAAGTTAAAATACATAGCAGGTTCATGATGCCAGAGGTAGGCAGTGCTGCAAGGAGCTGTTGTGAGCAGAGTGAGTGTGAGCAGACTAAACAGCAGGTGTGTGCCTGTTCCTTGTCAAATGTTTAGCTGTATTGCAATGCTAGAGTCAGTTCAGGGTTTCAGTGTATTGTGCAGTCAGTTTTGGGAGAGACTGCAGTAAATAAGTTGTAAAGGGGTGGGGGGTTGAAATAGGCAGGTAAGCAAGCATGGGATCATAGTGTGAACTGAATAGCTTGCCGTTTGTTGTCTTGAGTAAAAGAGTGTGCAGTAGATCCAGTCCCCAGTCACCTCTAGTCAAACTATAGTCTAACTGTATTTATCACTTAAAAAGCTCACTTTAAATGCCTCACTGTCTAATGCCAATTGCAATTCCTGCAAATTGCAGGAGAGGTGTTGGTATTATACAGATAAAGCAGTCACATGACCCTCCCCCTCCCCAATCAATCAGCTTGTTCCAGTTGGTCAATTAACAGCACAGAGTTAAAAGGAAAAGAAAAAAAAACCCACTTTTTAAATTCAAACATACTAACTTATATCAATTCTACAAGGCCAGAGTCAGTCTGTCTTTTACACAGGTTTTGCACATCAGGAACATACTTATATCAATTCTACAAGGCCAGAGTCAGTCTGTCTTTTACACAGGTTTTGCACATCAGGAACATACCTGTGAAGAGAATGCAATTAGATCCATGTCATATCAGCTGAGATTATTGGTCTTGCATGAAGAAAATGAGTATATTAACTATAGTCTAACTGTATTTATCACTTAAAATGCTCACTTTAAATGCCTCACTGTCTAATGCCAATTGCAGTTCTAATACTCCTGTAGTATGACACGAATAGAAGATATATATATATGACAAAACAAAACAAAAAAATTATTTAAAGGAGCGCCTGGTAAAACAACCTGCCTAACTGCGAGTAGGTCTAACTTGCTGTGTTTGAACAACCTATGGGGTGGCCAAGGGAGGTTAAGTGTAAAATAGAACCTATGTCACTTTAAGATAAGACATATAAAACAAGAATATATCTTTAATAAAATATATAGAAAAAATGTAAAAAAAAATATATATAATCAATGGAAAAATCCATAAAAATCTTAAAAAAACCTTAAAAAACACAAAGTCCCGTTCCAGATAAATGCATCCAGGTATAAGGCAGCCCGTTTAGAAGGGATCACAACTCCCTATAGATACCTATAGAAGAAAAGAAAAGAAAAAACAGGCGCACACCTAGTGCATTAAAGTATAACAATAAGTTTATGGAACAATAAAAACAGACAAATGCCCACTCACAAGTGTAACGGTATTTCGAGCAGTTATGAGATAGGCCCTCATAAGCCAGTGATAGCGTCCGGATCAGCAATGGTGTCCTCTCCTGCACACAAGTTGCGCGGTCTACTTCTACCGGAAGTGACGTCCACCCGGTCAGGTGCCCCGTAGAAGGAAGTCCCTCCGGGAACCAGGACCTTCAGCTGCCTGCTTCTGGCTGCTGCGCCTCCAGGGGAAACGGAGAAGGATCCTCACTTCTGTTTGGCTTTGCCTCTCTCAACCTGCATTCGTCTCAGCCCGTAACGAAGATCTCAGTGGGGTAGCGTCTCTTCTGCCTTAGCCACGCCCTACGCATTTCGTCATCTATGATGACTTCATCAGGGGATACCCATTGGTTGTGACCCCACAGTTTTTATTGCAAGGTAATTTGCATACACAAATAGAACAATTAAAACGTTAATTACAAAATTCAAACCAGTCCATTGGCTCAAGCGTTAATGCTACATAAATCAC
Source organism: Ascaphus truei (assembly GCF_040206685.1). Lineage (NCBI taxonomy): Eukaryota > Metazoa > Chordata > Amphibia > Anura > Ascaphidae > Ascaphus > Ascaphus truei. The sequence continues at coordinate 159,982,022 of NC_134483.1, read as the reverse complement.
AATGGACAGGTTATGAGGACCACACTGTATTTTGAAAGATATAAGGTTTTGAGATAGCTCATGTGATTTAAATTGTATATGTATATAAAATGTATTTGATAACACTATTTGAGCAGTAGTCAAAAATATTTGAATGTATTTGAACAGTAATTGATATTAAACTAATTTACGTATTTTAATTATAATAAAGATGAATTTGATAACAATTTGTAGTGTCTAAATTCGAATTAAAGACATAAGGACAGTATTTTACAAAATTTAATTAAGAAGTCTCAAGAATTGGAGAGTACTGATAACAATATAAACAAACTACCCATTTAACCCCTTACATCATTAGTCAGCAATTAAATTGCTACAAATGATATATAAACCGGGTTTAAGGTTTAACCCGCCATCCTACATATAAGCCCGAGCTTCCCACAAACAGGAGATGTACAGTATGTAACAGACTTATCCCTATTTAATAAAGCAGCCTCAGAGCTCTGAGAATCCAGAGAGATAGTTGATTGCAGCCACTCAATTAACTAGTCTCCACCAGGACTAATGAGCGCTCTGTAAAAAGCCTCATGTGAGAAACAGGAAAAGAGATTCCTTATCTCACATTTGGGCTGACAGAAGGAGAGCAGAGTGTGAGGAGTCTGGCATCGCGGCGCCCGCGCCCTGCCTTCTCCTCTTCTCCCTGGCGCCGCTTACCTCCTACTGCTCTGGGGGTTCCCCGCCGTCCTCAGTGTTCTCTCGGTCCTGCGGGATCTTCCCTTTCCCATGCGGCTGCCATGTGTCCCGGCCAAAACAAGAGTCCTCACCTGCCTGCCAATCAAGTGGACCTATCCAGGATGGCTCCACGCACTCCTCCGGGTCTGCCCCCACCTCTGATTGGTCAGCCACACTTTATAATGCCTGTCCTCCCACTCACTGCTCGACATAGTTTCCACTAGGATTACTACTCTGGCATTCTCTCTCTTATTCTCTCAGGTTACGACTTGGCTTGGCGGACGTCTATCTCTGCCTCTCGATCCCTGCTTGGACAACGACCTTCCGGAATTCTCCAATCCCTGACCTTGGCTAAAACGGCAACGACGACGGCACTTCTTCACCGGTACCGGCAAGTATTGCTAGCTAACATCACCTGGCCTGGCAACGCCTAATTCACCACACTCCGGACACGCTCCTTTTGCTGCGGGTGCGTGCCCATATACGTTCCTCACCTCAGTAGAAGGGACGGGTCTGGTCTGCGGGCAGCACCGGCGTAACACAGAGAAACCTGCACACAGACACTGCCTTGAACACAAAGGCTGTGCTGATATCCAGGCACCCAGACACCCAGCGACCTATATTTCCTGGACACAGATGACCCAGGAACCTGCCAGAGACTTACATGGAGGGCCACCTGCTTAAGGCACCTCCTGAGACTTTGGGGTGATAGGCTCATAATGGAAATATCCCTCCAGTCCTGCAGATAGGGTCTGGGGAAGTAAGTTAGCCCTTACAAAGGGATAGGGCTTTGTTATTTTGATGTTTTTGTATGTTTTGCCTGGACAAAGGCATATGAGATGTAATGCTGCACACCATAAAAAACGCAATAATATACTTGCCGTTACCGGTGCTCCTGGTATAGGGGGTACCTATCTAAGAAAAATCCAAGAACTATATGAAAAAATAGATGTTCCAGGGCACTACGTAATTTTCAAACTAAATTTATTTTATCAGCAAACACAACGTTTCAACTAACTGCGTGGTGTTTCTCAAGTTAATAGAATCACATTCTTTTCACTTGAGAAAGACCACGCAGTTGGTTGAAACATTGTGTTTGCTGATCGAATGAATTCAGTTTGAAAATTCCGTAGTGCCCTGGAACATTTATTTTTTCATATTGCCTGGATAAAGGAACAGGCTCAATAAAGCCAAGATATACAGATGCAGTGGCCATTATTCGAACACTTCACGCGGTGTATACCTCGGAATACCCATGTCATAGCGTGGTATTTCTGCCAACCGTACCGCCTTAAGACGCGAGTGCAGGCGAGTGCATAAAATGGCATTTTAGTGTTCTGGTTTTTAAACACCTGAAATTGACACAGTAGCACAGTACTGTACACATTACAATTAATTAATTTCATTGCATTTAATTGCACACAATCCATGAAATTCAAACAAAGCAACCGCGATAAACACGTGTGCCTGGTGCGATTGGCCGTGTTAATGCCGCGTGGAGTACAGCAGCGCACACGAAAACGGCTCCGTGATTTGTTTGAATAACGGCCGCTGCATCTCTAATTGCATCCAAATCGGTCTCCATTATATGTACCTCTGCACACATCTCTTACAAATGCCCTGGAGTTTTCTATTAACTTCTTAATAATTAAGGACAGGGGTATGTTATATTACGGATAACATGCTGTACATGTTAGTCATGAACAGATACCCTGTTGTTTCCACTTCACAATTGAAAAACAGGCATGTCATTCTTGAACTTCCCCCTCAAGGTCCATGCACTCACGTGTGTGTGTTCATAGTATGTATGTATAATTGTATTGATTAAGCACAAAATTACAATACAAGGTAAATAAATTACAAACAATGGGAATAAGAGCAACAAGTAAATGACAACATAATGCAAAAGGAGACCCTGTCCCAAAGAACTTACAATCTAAAAAAATTACATAGGGCAAAGACAAACCTAATGTACCATTTTATTTAGTATGAGGTTTTGCCCTTACTTGTCCCTGACTGCAGATTATGAACCAACGCTAATGCCAGAGACAGAAGAAGGTTTTAATTCTGTTACCACAGACAGGGAAGTCTGGTAGTAAAATTAAATGTTTTAAATTACATGTTGCGGATAATTATTTGTACATACATTAAGCTATTCCTAAAGGGCGCGCGTGACGTCGGCGGGGATGCACGTGTGCTAGGGAAGCTCTATGCACTCCGCCGCCAAACTTATCTATAAACCCCTGATCGGCGGTGTTTTTTGGCCCATGGACCACAGCAACGGCCGGGGGGAGCTGACGGGGATGCCCTCTAAGAGGGATATGAAGCTGGAACCCCAGGTTTGTCCTGCTACAGCCACGGACAGCCAGCGCCAGCGGACTCCAGAAACAAAAACGAAGATGGTGGTTGCACTGGAGGGTGTGGCATCCAGCTCAGGCAAAGGAGCAGGGAGGCAAGCTGCAGGGTCAGAGGGGGACATCTCAGAGAGAAGGGCAACACTGAGAAACTAAGCAGAAAGAACCATCACAGAAAAAGAGCCAGAGGTGAGAGCTTTCACTGAAAGGGAGTATAGCATGGCAGAGGGGGATACAGTGATCACAAAGCAGGATGCTTAAGGAAATGCAAGCTGGCTTTCAATCCGCTTTGGATAGAGCTGTAAAGGAATTTACAGCAGATGTCTCTTTACCAGCGAAGAGAACTACAGAGCTGGAAGATAAGATGGACGTTGCCTTACAAAATCAGGTGAACACCGATGACGAGGTCCTACGCATCAACGAAGAGATAAGAGCTATGAGAGATGTTATTGACGGGATAGAGCCCATAGAGCCCTGGGACCGAGATTTGATGATCCCAAAAGAAGTGGAGATGTGGTTCTGAGGCTGCATCAATATGCAACCAAAGAAAAGATTATAAAAGGTTGCAGAAATAGAGGCACAATTGACTTTGAAAATGATAATAAAGTATTAAGGTTTTCCAGGATCTGTCCAGGTTGACAATAGATAGGTGGAGAGGACTGTGACCGGTGACAGCGGTACTTCAGGAAAAGGGGATCTGCTATCGATGGGCTTTCCTGTGCCGTCTTATTGTCAACCATGAAGGTAGACAGATCTCGCTCCGTAATCCTGAGGAATCTTTTCTGACGGCGCTAAATCTGGCCCCAAGGGATGGTTCGGGCCAGCAGCGAAGACCTCGGGATGACAACACAGAGGATGATCGTGCGGCCGAGGGGGCGATAGCCTTGAGATTAAAGAGCCAAGATGGGCCACATTCTTGAAGGGGCCCAACTGAGTTCTCCTGTTGTTCATCCAAAGTTTGGAAGACCCAGTAAGAGTCTGCGGTCATCTTCTTGACCAGCGATTTGGCAACCCAGAGAAGGATATCCCGAATGCTTCACACAGAAAGCTTCACACAGAAAGAGAATACAAATAGAAAAACAAAAATATTTTACAGAAAAAATTGTAAAATTAGAACAATCACATAAAAAAATCCATTGAGGAAAGTTTATAAAATCCTGACCCAGGCAAGGGAGGAACTTAAGAGGGTTCAATTAGAAGATGTAGAGAAAGCCCCTAAGTTAGCAGAGGAATTTGCTAATTTCTATACGGATCTCTACAATCTTGACAATTCAATTCCGAATGCTAAAACCCCAGACACGACCCAGATTGAGGACTATTTGAGAGAATGTAACCCCCCAAAACTGTTAGAGGAAGACCACAACATTTTAAATGCAAAAATAACCTGGAGAGTTAGTAAAGGCGGTTAGCTCATTGAGACCATCAAAGGCTCCGGGCCCAGATGGCTTCTCAAATTTGTACTACAAAAAATGTATAGGAATCCTAGGGCCATGTTTACTAGACTTATTCAAGGATTTTCTCAGCGGAAAACAAATCCCCGCACAGATGACGAAAGACACAATAGTGGTGATCCCTAAAGAGGGTAAGGATCTCTTAAGTTGTGGTAGCTACATGCCAATTTTATTGCTTAATACGGATCTGAAAATGTATAGTAAGGCCCTGGCTAACAGGTTGAACCCAATACTTCCTAGATTAATCCACTATGATCACTATGCCAGGCGTCGGATAACAGAAGGAAAATTATTCATGTGATAGATCAGATACATAAATCTAAGACGAAAGCGGTGCTGTTGAGCCTGGATGCGGAGAAGGCGTTTGATAGGATAAGATGGGATTTTCTAGATAAGACGTTGGAGGCATTTGGATTTTCTGGGGGTTTTATTTCAAAGGGTCTGGGCCCTCTACCAGACGCCAACAGCCACTCTGAAGATTCCAGGGGGGAGAGGAATCTGTTAACCATTAAGAACGGGACTAGGCAGGGGTGTCCCCTCTCTCCTCTTCTTCTTGCCTTGACAATCGAACCCCTTGTGGCTACAATCAGAGCTTCCCCAAATATACAAGGGATTCATATAAAAGATTAGTGTTACAAATCACTATTTGCGGATGATATTATCCTTACTATATCTAACCCATTGACATCTCTCCCGAATTTACAATCCGTTCTCAGGATGTTTGGGGAATTATCTGGTTATTAAGTTAATGGGGGGAAATCGGAAGTGCTAAATTTAACTTTAACTGAAAAGGAGGTCGAAGTTCATAAACGACATTTTGACTATAGGTGAAAAAAGACTAATCTGAAGTATTTGGGGATATATCTTACTAGGGACTACAATTTATTATATAAATATAACTATACTCTTTTCTAAGATTAGAAAGGATCTACAGGTCTGGAATTCTCACTACTTATATCTCCTGAATTGGTCGTATAACCGCAGTTAAGATGAATATCCTCCCCAGACTTCTATATTACTTCCAAAGATTACCAATATCTGTCCCACATACAAATATAATAGAAATCCAAAATCGAATTATGTAATTTATTTGGAAACATAAACAACCGAGAATAGCCAGGTCAATGATGCTGGAGTCTAAAGAAGGTGTGGGTCTAGCAGTTCCAATATTCTAAAATACTATATACAGCAAAACCCCATTATAACTCAGACCGAATTGAATGCCTAATTTTGCCAGCTTACCTGCATCTCAAATCCTCCATTTTGCCGCCTTTCGCTCTCCTCTTCCAGCTGTCCTGTCCACGTGCTCATCTCTCTCTCCTCTTCCTGCTGTCCACATGCTCATCTCTCTCTCTGCCCTCGCGTGCCATCGGGTTTTTTTTTTTTTTCAAACATTCAATTCAATGCTTTATTGACTACCAGACACAGACACAAATAAACAGTAATACATTTTGTACAAAACACATGCAGGGATTGAACTCTGGACCTTCTGATGCCAATGCCTTGCCTCTTACCTCTACACCATAGGCTTGGTGTGACTAAACATAACCTATAAATATATTTATCCTCTACAACACAGTGCCACAGGTTACATGTCAATGTTAAATCTTAAGTCTATTTCTAGCTGTCTATGACATCACACAGCTCCTGTGGTCTAGTGGTAGAACTCTTGCCAACATATGAAAGGGTCCTGGGTTCAATTCCTGTATGAAATGGTATAATTAACTTTTTTTAATAAATTATTATTTTAATTATATTGTTTAATTTATAAATATATAATTCTTTATTATTCTTTATTAAGTAATAATTATTCATTAATCAATAATGATGTATTAATAATAATTCATTATTAATCATTCTTTATGATTAGTTATGTATTAATAAGTATGATTATTAACAGTTAATTAACTAATTAATAATTATTACTAAATACTTAATAATAATAATTATTAATACTTACTTATTAATAAAACATATTAATACTTAATAATTATTAATAATTAGTAAGTATTAATAATTGTTATTAATAATTAAGTATTAATAATTACTTAATAATTATTAACACCCAATTAGTAATAATAATTAATACTTAATTATTAACTACAATTATTAATACTTACTAATTATTAATAATTATTAAGTATTAATAAGTTTTATTAATAATTAATTATTAATAATTATTATTACTAATTGGGTATTAATTAGTTAGTTAATTAACTGTTAATAATAATTAATAATCATACTTATTAATAATACATAATTAATCATAAATTAATCATAAAGAATGAATTATTATTAATTATTATTATAATTATTATTAATACATCATTATTGATTAATGAATAATTATTACTTAATAAAGAATAATAAAGAATTATATATTTATAGCCTGCAACCTCTTCTGCGCATGTGCTGCTTACAACCTCCATGCGGCCTGGAACTGAGATGTGCATGCGCGGGCACACGCCCATCTGTAGCGTGACATCACTTCAGTCATGCTTTTTTGTTACAACACAAGGGATTTTTCCTATCAAAACTCTGTAGGTGCCAGAAAAGACATTTCACTTCAAAAAAATAATGCTGCTTATAATCATATCAACATCATCACTGACCATGTCACCCAGACACATGTACATCGTATTCAATGTGCAGTTTTCATTGTAAGACTATGATACACTTAGCAAAGCTTGTGGTCCCATCCTTATTGCAAGAGAAATTCAAGGATGATCCTGCACCAAAAATAGCAGAACAGAGGAACCAGAGATAAACACAGTAAACTACTGCCCCGGTCGTACTGTACATTGGAAATAGCTACCTCCTCACACAAACAAAAATATCTTTTTAGTTTACATTATTATTATTTTTGGGGGAGGATGTTGGATACTAAAGGGTTTAATATATAATAACTGAATTGTAGACCTACAAATATCTAAGGTAATATGCTTATGATGAAGATCCCATTCAAAAGGTAGATAATAAGTACCGCGTTTTCCTGAAGCTTACAAAGCTCCAGAATGAAAGTGACCCAACAGAATTGTTGCTATATGGAGAGAGATATACTGTGAATGTGCATCGTATGAATGTAGAAAATCTGCAGTCACAGTACCTGGTGTCATGAGTATTATGGAATCGGGTGAAGGCTCAAATCTGAGTCGGGAGCATTCGGTTTCGCAGTGATACATTTTAGTAAATAGTTACAGCCCCAACACTAATCCAGGGTAACAATTAATCCCCAGCATTTTATGACAGTCTGTCATAAAACCCTTTGTGAATTTGGATCTATTATAGGAAAACTGAACCTATGGTATATTTAATCAGCCACATACCACAAGACAGGTGAAAAAAAACCCATCTGTTTAGTGTTAAATGTGCGGTACTTAAAATCCATAACCAGATTAAGCACATCTGTCCATCTGATGTGTTGGTATACTTTGTTATATGCAATATGTTTTTTCATTTATCCTCACTCGTGGTTTATTGTTGCCGACATGCAATCCTTTGTCCCGTCTTCGTACCTGCGTAACCACATGTCAGAGCAGAAATTACTGTACCTGTCACATTAGTTACCCAATTAGACGGCATTGCAACAGACCAGACAACATTTACTTGCCTCTTAGTTTCAGTAAGCAGGACCTGCAGGCGTTAACAGTGCACGGTTCAGATGTTAAAGCAATGTCAAGATTCTTAGCAGTGTATTGGCAATTATTCATCCCAACAGCTCACATTTAGTTTCAATTTAAATAACTACATACATGATAAAAATAAATAAATATATATATAGTTTTTATATCATGTATGTAGTTATTTAAATTGAAACTAAATGTGAGCTGTTGAGATACATTATATATATATATATATATATATATATATATATATATATAATGTATGTATAAATAATGTAATATATATTGCATAAAATTATGTAACAGTGATATGAATGATATAGCAATATATTATGTAATATTCCGGTGTACATTACTATTTAGCATTTAGAGAATTAACGGATACCCACCTTAAAAACACACTTGCTTAACGAAGCATATGAGTAGACCCTGTGGCTAATACTATACACGATACATAAAACTTGGCCCCATGAAGACAGACTTACCAGAATACCCTCCTACTGTCTCTGTACGTCCTTCCTACCTACCAATTAGATTGTAAGCTCTTCGGAGCAGGGACTCCTCTTCCTAAATGTTACTTTTGTCTGAAGCACTTATTCCCATAATCTGTTATTTGTATTTGTTATTTGATTGTCACATGTATTACTACTGTGAAGCGCTATGTAAATTAATGGTGCTATATAAATAAACACACACACACACACATCTTCTGTTAACATTGAAAATGCAGCCTAACATATACAGGTAGGTAATGGTACAGTACTAAACAGATATTATATAAACTTTCTAGTGGAGTCCCTTAAAAGAATGCAAAACATTCCGTCACCATCAATATTGTGCATAACACCTACTGTACTCCAGTACTCTTCCTTGTGTAGAATATTTATTTTAAATACATATAGATTTGTTAATATTGTTGCAGGATTACTACATATTTCACACTCAATACACCACTCACTCGATATACTGCTGCTTAATAATTCAGGCCCTTGTTTCGGAGTATGAGTGCACCTTATTTTGAGGTAAAAGGGTTTTTGGAGCGTATCCAACTGATGTGTTTCTAGGATATTGTCTGTATAGATTTGGTAATGAACTTTATTTGTGTCTCAAGATTTTCCAGTGAGGTAAAGATGTAGCAGGCCTAACACCACTCCCCCCGCACCTGCGTCGCGGATTCGCGGCACAGACACTCTGCGCTACAGATTTTTTTTCCCCTCTCTCCGAGAGGCATGGGGATTTCCTGGCTTGTTATTTCTCAGAATGCAGAGCTGGGAGTTATGGGTAAAGGCAGTTTTAAACTATACACTAAAATATAATTTGTGATTGTTATCAGAATTACTTTTGTTTCTTACAGTGTCTCAATAATGAGCCTCTGAAAAAAGAAAATCCAGATTCCACACCATTTTCAGTCTGCACTCCCCTCACCTCGTCTCCGGCGGCAAACGACACTGCGGAGGTCACCTGACGTCACGTTGCCATGGCAACGTGATGTCATTTGACACTGCATCACCGAAGATAAGGTAAAGGAAGTCGCAGAGGCCTCACGCGATTCCCCGGAATGTGCATCACATCTTCCTCCATTCAGCCTGCTGTAGATGTTTGTTTTTTTGTGAGGGTCATTTTTATTCTTGGATAACAGCGTGCATGTGCAGTGAAATCTTCACCACATGCTTTTTCAAAGTTGTTACGTGTAGACGAAATTGGCCCAAATGTATTCATGTTATATCGATGCAGCTAATAAGCTGACCAGTCAGGTGAATTCAATGTCATGGCCATATTGTGAAACCAGTGAAATCGGAACCCAGCTTAACCTCTTTTCAGCTGCAGATGCACTGGCAGTGGAGCCATTAGAGAAACTCTGCACCTATCACATTTTGTGTCTGCAGCTCACCATTATCCTACGGTTTTTGGTAGTATTCACTATGCTGATGTTTCTTAATCACCAGCAAAGGAAGATGCTTACCTATGCTCACAAGTCATTACTATTCTGTGCTTGAAAAGCATTGCAAGGACCCTCAACACTGACATGGCTACAGATGTAGATGCCTGTTCTCTACCGCTTGCCTTGCAAGTTCTGCACGACAACCTCTCCCCCGCAGCAAGATTCTGGTGGCCAGACTAATGGCCCATCGGATTAACACAGTGGGGGCCCCTGCTGAGTGAATCCTACCTGGCTTCCCCCGTCTGAATTAGACATGCAGTAAGAGATAGACTGAATCAGTCACTCTAATAGGCGATTGCTGGGTTTTAATTTTATTTTAATATAGTATTGTAGCAGGGGGTCTCCGGAGCTGAATCGCATTGATTTCAGGTACAGGGACCCCCTGCTTCCCGAGTACACGCCCCGTTATGGGGTGCCGGTATCCCTCTGCTTTGTTTAAATCCCCTGATCACATGGGCCGTTAGAGGCGCGCAGGTGGAGTGACTGATTCAGTCTCTCTTACTGCGCGTATCTTACAGACACGTGGAACCCGGAAGGATTCAAACAGCGCGAGTCCCATTCAAATGCAGGGACCCCCTGTGTGTTAATCTGATGGGCCATTACAGCCTGCTATGGACTATCTCACTCGTCTAGTTTTCGGCGAGATGGCTATGCTTTTCTTCCGTGATGCGGTAGAGAACAGGCAACTACATCTGTACAGTACATCTGCCAATTACTCAAAAGATAATTTTATTGCCCTTGCAAAACTACTATCCAGTATGTTACCCGTAAAGCTGTGGATGACATATAATAACATCCCACTGTAAAGCACTGACACCATTAAATCAATTTAAGTAGAAAATGAAAAAGTTAAAGACCACTATTTTTCATCTGTTTATTTTGTTTATAAGAAAACACATTTTGTTATTAGAAATAGCGTATAATAATACTTTAGAAATCAAGTACATTCATTTCATCAAAAGCAACATTTTGGAGCTGTGTATTGGACAGATATTGGTATTAATTTGACATGGACTTATTTTAATTAATTGCTACCCAACATCAATTTGTCACATTTGCATCAATTTAGCAACATGCATGATAAGTTTGTACAAATATTTCATTATTTTCTCATTTTTCTTCAACTTTGATGTGCCAATTAATTTTCCAGGTCAGAGATTCTTCAACTTGAAACAAAATAGTGTCACCAACCAACCTCCATTTTGTTTTCTTACAGGTTTGGAACCAGTGGGTTCTCTAGAGCTGAACTGCACTATTTTCACCTCTGTTGTCTCCCAGGTTCCAGAGATACTTGCTGGTGAAGTTACCGGTATTACTTCCCGCTTTTTAAAGGGGATTCAAATGGCCATCAAATAGGATACCCCAACCGATGATAGTGCAGCTCCCAACTGGCCCGAGATGTGGGAGATTTATGCCCTGCAACTTCACTAGTACGTATCTCAGGAACGATGGAGGGTCCCTGGAGCAGAAAGTTGTGCTTGGCTCATGAGGACCCCCGATCCCTACGTGTAAGAAAAAAAGAAACAAAAAGGGTAGGAGGAATTGCTTCTTTAATGGATCCTTCTTTATTCTTCAAATGTGTTGGCTGAGGACATTCACTATTTTTCTATATAGAACTTGCACTGAGCTTTTCTGGCTTTTTCAATGTCCTCAAAGGTTGGTACCTGATGTGGCAACTCTAACAATTTGTTTTCTCTTTCAAGTATATTCTCGGCTTCACCTAAATGGAGCACAAAAATAATAGATGTAAGTTGATTCACTTCACTACATACACACACACACGCGCGCATGCACGCACACACACACACACACAAAATGCATTGGCATATGGTACACAAATAATGTCACATAATGGACAGCTCTTGTAAATAATAACTGTACTTCGAAACAACTTGAATGCTTTATTCCTATGCAGTAAAGAGTAGCATATAACAGAATATATCCACGTTATTCAAACAATTAGAGACACAGCAGGATGGGAACTAGAGTGAATGCCACGGACAGTAGTGCCACAGAGAGTAGTACCACGTTATTCAAACAATAAGAGACAGCAGGAAGGGAAGTAGAGGAAATGCCACGGAGAGTAGTTGGAAGTGGTATGTTTGGATTGCAGTTCGTATGCAACAGCCACACATTAAAGAGGCAAACCAAGCATATTTTCCCCCCTTTCTTCATTTTCTTTAATACAGGAATGAAGCATGGGATCTCAGGAGCTTAACCCCATTAATTTCATCTCCGGGGACCCCCTACTTCCGGAGGTACTTACCTCCATAGTGGTTGCCGATAGCCACTCCAGAGTTCATTATATGGCTGCTTTTCATAGCTCCCAGGCTATATGGACCAATAGGAAGTCGTGACGTCATCTAGTGCAGCTTCCTATTGGTCCATGTGACGAAGAAGCTTAAAACTGCAGAGATACCGGCACCCACTTTGGAGGTATCTCCGGGAGCAGGGGGTCCACGAAGCTGAAATTATTGGGGTTCAGCTCCAGAGACCCCCTACTTCAATCCCGTATTTTTAAAAAAAAAAAACGCTTGGATTGCTCCTTTAAAGGATTAAATCTGCATGACCAGTGAATAACACCCATTTTACATGCATATTCAATATATATATAACAAATTCTTGTTGTCCAATGTTTGCTTAGAAAGAAGTTCTGTTAATTTGGAGTAGTATATTTGCATTTCATTGTATTGCATTACAAATAACTTTTTTGGTACATGAGCACTTGGGGGTAGGGGGTATTATTTATGCACATTGCACATAATATAGCAACCTTTAAGGTACACAAGGGAGGTCGTTTCAGAGAAAGATAGAATCTTGAACACTGGTGGGTGCTCTATGAGTGCAGGTTGATGAAATAATGAGGAATGTTAGAGAGAACATCGCTACTAAAAACTAGTGTGTACATAGAACAGGTTTCATAGGTGGAGATGGAAAATGCATATTCATAGACATGGAAACCAGAAATAGTTGGGGGTAATCCACAGATCCCAAAGGGTGTAACATTGTAAAGTAGGCATTGTTAACATGCATGTTAAGTAGACTAAACAGTCATCATCTGCCATCAATATATATCTACTTTTAATATACTGTATACACAATATATTACGCTGGGGCATGGAAAGTGCTGAATAATAAACATGCATTTATACTACGTAAGGTATTATTGTTGACATGCTGTACCTTTCATTCTGCGGAGTAGAGTCCCATAGCCCATATCGTACTGGTACGCAAAAACAAATCCTAATGGTATAATCGGAATGAATAACGACGGCTTCTTGCTTTTAATGGCCCTGCTCAGAAACAGAAATGCCATGGTTAAAAAGAGAACATGGGAGATGTTTGAAGTGCATTAGGCAAGTGTAGTGTTCATGTACTGTAATTATGAAATGCTAGCGGTCACAGCACATGCTACTGCACTTGCACGGTCACACACACACACACACACACACACACACACACACACACACACACACACACACACACACACACACACACACACACACACACACACACACACACGTACGTACGTTATGGTGGGTGAAAAAAGCAACAAGAAACCTTACCTTATAGCATATAGCAAATATTAAGAACAGCTTGTGTGACACATGTCTTAGACAGGTCCGCTGCAACCCTGCCTTTCACCATTATCACCCAGCATACAGTGCTTCCACTGCAGCAAGGGATTCTGGGAAATGACATGCAAATGAGGACACCGTGTCACCTTTTGCCTGATAACAATTTTTACAGTAGCAAAGTGTACCATTGCAAAACGTAAATTTAAGACGTTTTGGGGGTATTGATGCTTTTTTGAAAAAATCCACAATGCTTGGGCATTTTTAACTATTTAAAGTTAGTTTGTAAAAATGTGACCTGTAATTTAGAAGGATTTCACTCCCATTAGCGCTTTTCTTTTGTGTGATATCAATGTGTATTGTGCTATTCCTTTGCCGGGCTCTGGCAGGCCATCATTATGAGGACAGGAGTTGGTTGTTATTTAGTCATCATTTCATAGTCCTTGCTGAAGGAAAATGTTTCATTTTAAAGATGCAATCCAAACAGATTGTTTTAATATATGCAGCCTCCGATTACCTTTATTGATAACTAATTACCTAAGCTGCTGATCGATTGGTTCTCCCGTGATCAATCAGCAAAGATCCTGCTTTCCAGGGTTCACTAAATGGCTGCCTTTCAGTTTCAATCAATCATTCAGTCAGTGTAACTCAGCAGCTACAATGTATCCTGATATTACTAATGAAACATTGTTACAGCTTGCAGCTCAACCTGCCGGGAATATTGGCAACAAATGATCACAAACAGGATAGTGTTGCAAAGATCTTGCACTGCTGGGGAGGTGTCTAAAGCCTGCTATAGAAATCAAAGGATGCTCAGTATGTTAAAAAGCATAACAAATGTCATTGAGTTGAATTTAAAAATAAAAATGGAAGTAAGTATTATCTAATACTACAGAACTGATTTATTAAAAAAACAAATGTTGGATATTGCACAAACGGCTTCTTTAAAAGAAAGGAGACAACACAAATGTTTGTTTTGAGGATAATGACATTTATTTAAAGGAGTATCTTTGTTTCTAGAGTTATATGGGATTGCACTTTCAATGCTTACTCTCAATTGGTAGGATTTGATACAAAATAGGAGGAAATGTGAAGCTAATGCAAAAAAACGAAAAAGTATCATTTACGTTTTTTCTTTCAGAAAACTGGTGCTGTTTTTTTGAGACACTTTTGCAGCCGAGAAACCTTTTGATTCAAAACCCATAATGGTCAAAATCATGGAGCGACATTGATGCATGAAATTCACTTTGTCTCTCTATGTGGGCTCCAATTTGGGCTCATGTGCGTGCGTAAACTTGCAATTTGGGTAGTGTCAAAAGTTAAAGGATAATAATAAGCTGTATTAATTTGTGCGTCCCTGTCTGTCACCTTTTCTCCCTTTAAACTGTGTCAGAAAGGTGGTGTAACTTTACTAGTTTCTAACAATTTGTACCAGATCACGGTCTTATATTAAATGCAATAGTGCTCTAAACATGTGTTAAAACACAGTCCCTGGTCCAAAATGGCATTACTACATATACCCCCCCCACAGCCTCCGAAATGGCTGTACCTATTTAACAACATCGCACTAGGATTTCCAGCAGGCACTTAAAGCCACCCACAAATATGTACAGAGACAATAAAATTAGCCAGCAATAATAGCAATGTAAAGTAATATTTATGAGCAGAGGGAACACCTGCACATAAACAGAACTTCCCACAGACTGGCGTGAGAGAGCATTACTGTTTCTGCCATAAAACCTCTGCTTCGCTTTCTCAGCGCTGGTACTGGGTCATACACATTTATATACATACATCTCTTTCCGTGCACAGTCTGTATTCATCATTTGTATACTCCTATGATTCACAGTATTTATTTTGCACTGTCGGCAATAAAAAAAACAAAAAAAAAGCACCTCGATACGTGAAATGCAACAGCTAAGCTTAATGAGCACATATATGGAGGCGCATTGAATGTTGATCTAAAAGATATGCTTATTTTTTTTGCTATGAGGCTGCTTTAGTATGCTACCTTTATACCCTATAATAAAACAATGAATAACGAGTTGCCAGGAATCATAATATCCTGCATTTTCATCACTGTAACATCACCACTAATATTAATATAAACATAGCCTTAGTGGAAGATTAAGGCACAGGTGGAAGTTAAGCTGAGAAATTCATATTGGGTAATGTTGTTAACACAACGCGTTACTGTCTCTTCTGGCAACAGAATAAAATGGAAAAGATTGGAATGATTCTGAATAAAAGCTACAATAAGTTCAGTCCAGTCTGGTTTAGATGGTGGTTTACACATACTTTATGATGTCCCTGAGCACAGTTAAATGTTAGGGGTTCAGGCTCTTGGAGCAACCTTGGATTGAAGAAAACTGCTGCTCGCTATTTCGTGAAGTCTACATTGGATTGCATAGGCTATTTGCAATGAGCTTGTGTGTTGCACAGTGGCCCAATTTTGTAGACGTGAAGCGCTATGTACATTGTGAAGCGCTATGTACATTGTGAAGCGCTATGTACATTGTGAAGCTCTATGTACATTAATGGCGCTATATAAATAAAGACATACAATACAATACATGACAACCTTGTCTATATTCTGCAAAATGTTCTATTTTGCAAAGTAACTTTCATTGTGATGTAGTTACTTTCATTGTGATTCATTGTCATTTCCGTGGGAATCTAAGGATTTTACCATTAACATATGAATGTGATCAATGGTTTCAATACTGATCTATTAACCAAACCTCTTCAGTGTCCCCTGCTCCTGGGATAGCAGAATATATATAGCAAATGTAAATATACTGTATGCCCATTTGCATGTCTTAAACATACAGTATATTTACATTTGCTATATGCTTTGCTGTGGAGGGTTTTTGTCACTTTTTTTACTCACCATAACTTAACTCACCATAACTTAACTCACATACATATATATTGTGACGTTTCAGTCCCAGCGTCGGATCCTTTGTCCAGATAAGATGCAGGAAACACTGTACTTTGTAAGCAGGGGTTTATTTACAGGGTACAAAGCAGGTACAGGGTTAACTCATAATACAAAACAGAAACAAAAGACCTAACTCCTTCCAGGAGTACTGACTAATACTGCTTAGTCCCTAACTAATCGTGGGAGAACTGAACTCTTTCCCCACTTTACCTGCAGCAGCTCCCCTTTCAGGCTCTCACAGGGCTGTCTGTGTGTGCCTTCAGATCAGTATAGCAGCAGCGTCTCTCACCCTCTCTGTGTCACTCTCAACAGTGTGTCTCTGGGAGCATGGGGGGGGGGGTGGAGTCTCTGTATCACTTCCTGACTATACAGGCTAGGCTAATTAGCTCATTAACTAGCAGCTGAACAGACCTTTCTAGGAGGATTAACTCTATGAGAGCTGTAAAGTCCTACAACTGCCCAATTCTAGCCCTTAGAGGACAGTGACGGCATCACATATCCCTCCCCCCAGCGAAACATTGTCCTGTGAGCGGCCCGTGCACTATTCCTGTGCATCAACCTCTTTGTCAGACATGTCTGACATCCACCTCTTCTTAAATGTTTTCTTCATATTAGACCTCCTGCTGAGCAGTAATAGAGTCCAGCGTAGTGTCCCACTCAGTCTTCAGAGCTTCGAGCTCTTCGCCTAGGTCACGCTGTTGTTTCTCTGCCGTCTTGCGGCCAGCACGCTCAGACTCCAGGTCCTTCCTCAGGTCTTGAAGCTGTCCTTCTATACTTGTTTTCTGACTCAAGTCAGCTGCCAATTCAATTCCTCTCAGGGTCTTCATCTCTTCCCGGTGCTTGCTCTGGGTTTGTGTCAGCGCATCCTTCAGATTTTGGATCTCTGTAGTTTTTGTCGCTAGGATTTCCACGCCTCTTTCTCCTGGGTGTACTGATTTTTGGTGATGGAGCAGGCTCTCTGCTTCTCCAGCTCTTTCTGCAGCTTGAGGTTGTCCTCCTTTATAGCTGTGAGTTGCTGGGACGTGTGTTCAGTTATCCGCTTTAGCTCTAGAAGCCTTTTATCCAACTTCAGTTTTTCAGATTCCAAGGTTTGGACATTTTTAGTTTTTTCGTATTCTGCTTCCAGTGATGCTGGGGTAAGGCTTAGGGTGGCCTTCAGCTCATCATGCTGCTCGGCGGGGACCCACTGGGTACTCAGTCGCTCCTGTAGCACTTGCTGCTTTGCTTTACCCAGCTCTGTTTTTAACGTGCAGACCTCTCGCTGAGAAACTTCTAGCTTGCCGATGAGGCGTTGAACGTCTTGTTGGGACGCCACATAGAACCGTTTCCAGTTAACACTCTTTTGGTCTGACTCACTTGGATTTCTGCTTATGGCGGTATCGGTAGCCTTTGTCATACCAAGGCTAGTAGTCACTCCTGTGACGATTGTGCCAAGCGCTCTGTGTTTTAGTCCACCTCTGGTCTTTTCTGATGCCACGGGGTAAACTTTCCCTGCAGCTTCTGTTGCACACGGAGGTTGTCCTTTACGCGGGGCCACATAGGAGTCCTCATCGTCCTCTTCTGAACTGCATGAACTGAGCTGAACCGTAGAAACCTAGTGTAGAGGGAGAAAGGGGGTGGCCCGGTATTAAAGGGGTTGCACCCCATTTGGCCATCCCCTGACCTCACCAGGGAGACAAGGGGTTAACTGGACTGCGGTCCAGGAATGTGGTTTACCCTTTGTTATATCATAAAAATGTATATTCCCCTGTTCCCATGTTTTATTGTTATATCATTGTCTGCATCACACACACACTGGGATCCATCCGGGAGGGCAAGGGTTAACAGTTCTTTAGTGATTATAGCCCTTTGTGTAATTTTCCCGCCTTTTCAGGCACCATTTTGCAGAGTCCCATAGGCCGCCATTAGAGCTCCATGCATTTCAATGGCGGATCTAGCTGTTTTGGACCTGTTTCCCTCGAAGACCAGCAGGTGGCGTCTGAGAGGAGGAGCGGCGGTTTCCCATTGTAAGTCAATGGGCTCATTGACTTCAATGGAGATTCCTCGACGGCGCTTTCCAGGAATGAGTTGGCTGCCGTCCAAACCGCAAAACTGCAAAGCGGATACTTTGTCTGAAAAAGAGCTTTGATCACTGATTAGTCAAGTTCAACGTCAAGTGGCGTGGGAATCTTCGGTTCTAGGGCACCCAGAAATAAAATTCTTTTTGCCCCTAGTTCCTAGACCTCCCCCCACTCGACCACCACCGGGTCCCCGAATCCAGGACCCCTGGAAAGGGTCAAGCTGCAGAGAGCGGGTCGCGCCATAGGTTCCAATGGCGGCGGCAGAAGCAGCTCAAGAAAACGACTAAGTCAGAAAAGCTACAAATCATGAACCCGTATCTCCGGTTCCGGAGGGTCCCGAGGGCCAGGGTTTGGGGTACCTGTAGGCACTGTTCCGGCATGGCTGCAGAACCATCGTTGACCCTCTCGAACCAACCCGACGGAGTATGGGCCCCCTTAAAGGTTCGGGAATTCTCCCATAGACTTCAATGGCGACCAATTTCCATTGACCGGCTATGGCGGTGAAACCACCCCATAGGCTTCAACTGCGGCGATGCCCCGTTGAAAGTCTATGGTGGCGGATTCCCATAGCCGCCAACGGCGGCGGTTTGCCATTAAAAGTCTATGGTAGGCGGAGCCCGTTGTTTTCAATGGGGATTTAGTGAAAAACCGTGATTTAATTTACAGCAGAGATTTTTGTATTAAAATAGGAAACGGTTTAAGTTGTATTTGTGTAACTCCGGTTCCGAAGGTCGTAGCGGGCTGAAACTTGGACCATATGGTATCCCAGTTCCGGCATTGAGATCTGGGTAGTTTGGACCCGCTGGATCCAGCGGAACCAGACATTTTAATATGTTTGTATTTTACCATTAATACTGTATCCCAAGGCAGGGATAAAAACCAGAGGAAATTCCTTTGCACAAAGGGAAGCAAATGGTCAGGTAGGCGACCCAATGTTTAGGACTTAAGTACTGTTCAAAGGATTTTGTCACCTTCCCTGTTTTCCTGAAGTCGGGGACGCCTCAAACTAGAGTGGTTTGTGAGTGTCAGGTTTTACACCTGTGAACAAGGGGCATCCTGCCAGATATCCCTTTTGCTAGACTGGCTGGCATCCCTGATGTAAATGTGGGGCTACAGAAATGAGACCCTCAGGGTCCTAGTGCGCATGAGCTAACTAGCTGGGGGGCATGGATTAAAATGTGTTCCCACGTTAAAGATTGGCTACAGGTAATTGCTATCCAATAGCCTGTACTCAATGTTAAGAATAGGGTTGAAAAGATATATAAACTGTGGTCAACCCTATACCCTTTGTTTTCTGATACCATCTTGATTGTTACCTGATTGCTGGAGAATTGCTACTTGATACTTCTCATTCCCCATCCCCAAGTAAGTGTTACTTCTTACCTATTACTGTACTATATTGCTGTGTTCATCTATTTAAGGAATAAATATACTTTATTATATCTAAGCCTCGTTCAGTTCAACCCAGTTATTTGGTGTATTATTATAGCCTGTCACAAAGCTCCCGTCACACCCAGCGCGAACCATGCCCCACAGAAAAGTTACATTCCATTGGTTCCGCGTTCCGAGGGCAAACTGCGGCCACATGTCCCAGTTCATGGCATCTGTAGCACTCTATATGCCTTCCAAAGCTGGGTCGGTGTTTTGTCTCCAGTCTACTGGGAACAATGAGACCAGAGTCCCTCCTAGGTGCTGTGGGACTTCCTACTCTTTTACGCAAGTCACTGAGTCCTTGGGGATTCCTATTCGGATGAACAGTCTTATCGGACCTCCTGGAGCGCAGGAAGCGAGAACCGGAACACTCATCTGGACTTGAACTCTTGGACATCTCCTCGGCAGTCAAGTAACATTCGACTAAAGCGACCAACTGTTCGGCGTCTTTGGGGTCACTCTGGCATACCCACATCTGGATGGTGCGGAGGAGACCCCTCAGGAACCGGTGTATAATGACTCTTTCGACAACTGCAGCGGTGGAACATACCTCAGGCTGGAGCCACTTCCTTGCAGAGTGTTTAAGGTTATAGAGTTGAGAGCGGGGTGTCTTCTCTATATCATAACGCCAGGAATGGAACCGTTGGGCCCGAACCGCGAGGGTGACCCCTAGCCGTGCCATAATCTCCGCCTTCAGGGTGTCATAGTCTTTAGCTTGCTCGGGCTCTAAGTCATAATAGGCTTTTTGTGAGTCACCCACCAGGAAGGGAGCAATTATTCCCGCCCACTCCTCAGCTGGCCACCCTTCGCGTACTGCGGTGCGCTCGAAAATTGACAGGTACGCCTCAACGTCATCGTCCATCGTCATTTTCTGAATGAGGTGCGTTTTTACCTGGTGAGCGACCTGTGGGGCCACTCTAGTCTGGGCGGTAATTTTCTCTCCCAACACTCGGAGCTCCTGGTGTAGGCGAAGTTGCGCCTCGTGTTGCTCTTCTTTTAGCGTCTGATGTAGAGACAGCGCCATCTGCTGTACTAACGCCGCAGTACTTTCAGTTTGTGACTTTGTCATCTGTTGTAAACTCTCATTATAGGATTTTGACATCTCCTTTTGGGTCTTTGCCAATTGCTGCAAACCCCGCATTAGGATAGCAGCATTTTCTGTTTGTTTGTACTGAAGCGAGGACAGAAATTCCTCCATTTTCCACTTTCACTGCCTTGTGGACTGCCCGCATTAAACTCCACCAATTGTGACGTCTCAGTCCCAGCGTCGGATCTTTTGTTCAGATCAAAGGCAGGAAACACTGTACTTTCTAAGCAGGGGTTTATTTACAGGGTACAAAGCAGGTACAGGGTTAACTCATAACACAAAACAGAAACAAAAGACCGAACTCCTTCCAGCAGTACTGACTAATACTGCTTAGTCCCTAACTAATCGTGGGAGAACTAAACTCTTTCCCCACTTTACCCAGTGTACCTGCAGCAGCTCCCCTTTCAGGCTCTCACAGGGCTGTCGGTGTGTGCCTTCAGATCAGTATAGCAGCAGCGTCTCTCACCCTCTCTGTGTCACTCTCAACAGTGTGTCTCTGGCAGCATGGGGGGGGGGGAGTCTCTGTATCACTTCCTGACTATACAGGCTAGGCTAATTAGCTCATTAACTAGCAGCTGAACAGACCTTTCCAGGAGGATTAACTCTATGAGAGCTGTAAAGTCCCACAACTGCCCAATTCTAGCCCTTAGAGGGCAGTGACGGCATCACAATATATATATTGTGATCCTGATTTGGACCTCTGGCGAACAGGACCTCCTACAGTTCTATGACAACTTCAATACTTTCCACCCGACCATCAACCTCAAACTCACCCATTCCCCGGATGAAGTACATTTTCTAGACACCACCATTACTATAAAGAACAACCAACTACAGACTTCTGTATACCGCAAACCTACAGACAGAGCCAGCTATTTGAGGGACAACAGCTTCCACCCGACACACACCAAACATGCAACCATCTACAGTAA
>NC_134483.1:159882415-159954915 GCF_040206685.1 Ascaphus truei | reverse complement strand
GTACCCCCTTTTTTTGTAGCCCGGTCTACTAATGCCATAAATTAAAGCATTTTTTAATTTGCTAACAGCCTCCAGCCCTTTTATTTTTTCAAGCAGTGCTCCACCACTTTCTTCGTTACTTGGTTCCATCACATATAGACCATGGGAGTATCATATTTTCTGAATGTACCTATTTTGCAGGCAATTGTCAGCGTGTGAAGAAGGTTCATTGTATCCTGCACCCACTGGCTTAAACTAGATCAGCTACAGATCAAGGACATACCACTTAAAAAAAATAAAAAAAATCTAATACATGTTTTTAATCACAGGGAAATATTGCTCCTACTGTGAGGGTAAATAAATATAGTAGTTCTGATGGTGACAAATGTTATTTGTATAGTAAACTTAAAGGGGCCCCCATAGTGTGCCTATTTTTCATGCTAAATGTTGGAGGATCTGGAGAGGTTATAGTGGCATCTGATCCAGAGGGACCAGTCATTGGGGACATGCTATTCTGTGTGGCGTGCATGGGCTTAAAAACACAAAATATAATAAAGAGTAGTAGGAATTCAAACTTTTTTTTGTTTTAAGAAGCTAAAGTAACCCACAAAGTATATACAAAAGTAACATCCATTGTGACGAGTATTCAAGGCCATAACTAACATTCTCATATCACTGTGTTTTTCACTACAGGCCCAGATTGACTAAGTGGTGCTATGCTAACACCTTTTAGCACTAGAAGACCCCTTAAATGACCATTCAAGCCTCTTTAACTATCTGTAAAGGATCGTACGGAACAGGAAGTTGCTTTATGGTATAGTAATACTTGATAAATATTGGCCTGAGTGTTGAGAAGGATTCCGAGCTCCATACCCAGCTGTTAAACCGAGGGCGGCAATGCCTGCGAAAGTCCCGTAATATTTGAGCAGTTCTCGTGTCCCGGCAATCTGCATGGCCATCTGCCTCTCCCGCATCTGATTCTGCATCTGGATCTGTCTCTCCAGCTGAAGGGGAGAATACAATAAAAGAGAAACGTAGTTAGCTAAAGGCACAATGCAATGTTTCCCCACCTGATGATCTGCGTCTCTAGAATTATTGCACCATTATTAGGCAGATATGTCATCCATCAGGTTTTATTCTGCTGGTTCACAATTCGATTTGTATTTGATATTTTATGTACCTTTGAAAGTAAATTCATTTTTCTACACTCTAATGAGGGGGGGGGGAGGAATCATTTAGGAACTGTGAAAAATGTTGAATTCTTGGATTCACCTGCATTCACATTTCCCCCCAAAATACAATTTCTCACTGTGGCACATTAACTCTATTTTTCCATTAAAAATATAACCACAAGTTAAAAAGTAAAAACACATCCCATATGTCAAATACATTCCAAAAATATGGAAGGAAAAGTGGAGATCTTCTGCAATCCCTAAACATGAGTACTGTTCTTTAACTGCTATTATGGAATCCCTATATCCTCTATCCATCTGTGCATGTCGGTATAGTTCTCAAAATGGGAGACTTTGCCAGGAGAAAATGCGGTATGAATGGACCACGGGGACCTGCTTGATAAGGCAAACAAACAGGAATAACAAAAGAACAGCATGATTAGAAGGGAAAAAGAAGCCCAAAAAAGAATTAGATTAGTAACTACTATTTGCCAAAACGCTGTTTACAGTCTACAGGTGAATGTGGCTGGTCAATAAAAGAAATAGTAAGCAATAAATAGCCAGCCTTAAATAAATGCGCAAAGCGTGACACCGGGTAATGCAAGATGGAAATCATTTTACATGTGCAATAAATCCTTAACAGAGAACTTAGTTGTGCCGATTTGCCACTAGGAGCATCAGGTCTCATGTATCCTCTGCTTCCAGGTCACCATTGTCAATGGCCCAATCTGCCCCAAAGTGGCCGAAACCAGAAGAAGTCTTACAGCATTGATATTTAATTTGAAAGAATAATGATTATTATTAAAAAAAAATTAAAAAGTAAGCCTTCACTTTGAGAAAACGAGACAGGTTTGGGATTCGTGGTGCTCTGGTCTCTGTTATCAAAATGAGTCTAAACCAGTAATATTGATTAAGAGCGATGACACCCTGGCAGAGGCGGGGTTTGGGGTTAGGAGTTGGGCAATGACATTGCAGAGTAAAATGGTTGCATCAAAGATGAGGAAATGGGTCTGGAGTACCTCTGGGGTACAGTTTTGTTGCAGACGTTGACGCGGATGAACTCATTTCTAAACGCAGTACCAGATCCCCTTGTAACCCATAGCAAGTCACTTTATCTCCCTGTGCCTCAGGTTCCAAAAATTAGATTGTAAGATTTCTTTGAGTCAGGGACTCACTAAGCCCCAAAATGCTATGTACAGCGCTATATACAATGCCATCACAATATTACTAAAGAAACAACTCGGTCAATTACAAATAATGCTTTGCTGTATATCAAAGTTACCATGTTGGCTATGGAGTGTAAGATTTGGTATTTCTCGTTAACTAGTACAACTCACCTTCATACGAGTGCAGTGAATCATTTTGTCCAGCCATATAACATCACTTTCTCCAAGTGACCTTACAATATGAAATTAATGCACTTGCAAATAACAAAAGAAAGCCCAGTGCTCGATGAAGATCAACTATACTTCTCTCCACTGATTATGCTAGATAAAATAATTTGATATTTTAAAAAATCACTCCTCCGACATGTTTCTCTAATAGTCTCATATAAGGCTATGTGACCAGGTAATAACTACACCCAATTTGCAGACCACATAACCAAGAAAACTATCTATCTTATTAAATATAATTGCACTGAAGGGTGCAAAGGGAGAAAATAAACATAATTCAGTCAACCCATACTTGTAGGACGCAATCACTAATAAAAAAAATATAGTCAATATCCATTAGAAGAATATCCATAAATCTTTATCAACTCTCCAGTTTCAGATGCGAGGGTCCATTGACCGCTTAAAACTATACCAAAATAATTAGGTCTTGTTTTGCTCTTGTTAGCAGCCATTACGCGGTACAAACACTCCATGCTAATTACCCACACTGCGATCTTTAGAGGTTTTGCAAAGGATGAATTAGGTCCCGAGTTGGTAGAAACAAACAAATTATACTGAATAAATCAAAGTGTTCTCAGCCCGTCCTGTAATGTTTGCAAAACACATTGGGGTGACAAAAGGAAAAGTTAATCAGCAATGCACTCATTAAAAAAGATAATATAAAAAGTATATTCTAACTACAGTACCACAACAAAACTATTTCAAAGTTTCGGATGCGCCCAGAATATAATTGTGCTCATAGAAGAAGAAAAGAAAGCTCTCAGTGTGAGACAGTCAGTGGAATAGAACATCATTGGGACTTTCACACCTTTGCATGATAGGACTGCAGTGCTTTGTAACACCTTTGGCAACCAGCGTTTATTCATTTTCTCATGAGAATGTCCTCCAGAATGCAAAAAAGAAATAAGAGCACAGGAGTACAATAGCCAAGCTGCTCTAAAAGACTAAAGCATGCGCCTATAACACCAATGAAGTAAAGACTTGCAGATCTCTTCTCTGCTCCAACTGGAGGTGCCGTACTGGAGAAAATGTAGCCTATAGCAAGTGTGCGCAAACGTTCTGCGCTGCGCCCCCCTGCCTGCTCCTCCCCCTTACCTGTAATCCGGCGTCAAATGACGTGGCGTTGCCCGAAGCCGACTGAATGAGTTACAGAGGCCTTGCGCTGAAGAGCGTGGGGCCTCTGTAACCGCAATGCCCCGCTCCCCCCCAAAAAAACCTCCCGCCCTCCAGTTTGCGCACCCCTGGTGTATAGGAATATGTAATGATGTTATCTATAGACACCCGAGTGATTCAGACGGCGCTTAAACCCACTTTAATAGATATAGTGAAACCCAAATGTGCTCGCCAATCAAAGTGATAATCACAAAATTCAGTGCTCAAAAATAGTGAGAATATAAATAACAAAAGTGTAAAGTAGTGGATATTATCACAACCTCTGGTGGGGAATGGTGTTGACTCCTGACAAAGCTGACAAGCTCAGCGAAACGCGTAGAGCCATTGCAAAGGTGCTGTGATGCTCAAAGGCTGTGCCAGGAGGACCCGCCGATCCAAGACGGTCTACCTCTCCATGATCCACATGGCCGGACGTGACGTAGATCCAACCGGAAGTGATGCAAGACACGGAACCGGAGAATCACAAGCTAACGTGGGAAGAGACTCTAGAGACCGGGAAGCAGTGTGTACCATCACCTCCACGGGGCGAGACGTCCTCGGGCGCCCAACATCATTTATGGGTCTATTATACGTATATGTACATAATGTGAGTACATATATATATTTTTTTACTTATTTTTACATACAATTTATATTGGTCTGCACAATCGGTCTATTCCTTTTTCCTCTCTCCCTGAGATTTTCTACCAACAATACAGTCCGATCCAGTCACCTGGATACTATCTTTCTCCACACGTTATCTGACTACACTGTAAGTAGGCATTTCGTAAGAGCCAAGATTTTGTTTCTATCAAGATTGTACAACAGGAGCACACTATATTTGTCCCTTTTCCTTTTTGGGGTAACCCGGATGATGTTATCTATCTCATCATTAGAAATCAAAGAAAACTTTTAAAAACGGACATCAGAAAGTTCTCTGAAGTCAAACAGAAAATAAGTAAATGAGAGGAAGCTGTAGTGGGCTGAAATTATGCAGTTGAAGACCTAATGATCCTGCAGAGAAGATGCAGAGGACCGTAGCAAAAGTTGCAATTTGTGCATTACTGGATTAGAAGTAAAGACTGAAAGCAGTAACTGCACCCCCTTTATTGAAACATGTATCCCGGAAATATTAAATATCCAAATGTTATTTATCCCTAGGCCGGGTTCAGGATGAATGCGCGTGCGCTTGAGCGCTGTGATGTCACGCACTGATGTAGCTGGGGCGATTCCTGGCCTGTAAAAATGTGCTGTTATGCAGGGGGGGGGGGTTGGGGGCACGGTCGTGATGTCACGAAGCTGGTTCTCCCTCATTGGCGAACTGCTCACGTGACCCGTCCATCGCACGGCAAAGGCTGCGGCCAGGGTGGCGCCGAGCGTGTAGGCACTCATGAGCGGTGGCGCAAGCTCAGCGCCACCCTGGCCAAGGCCAAATACAAAATAGTTTGTCTCTTCAAGCTTCTCCCCGGGTAATGCTCATGCGCACGCACACTATGGATGATCACATTGGCATAACGTGATGCGCCTCGCAGAGTTTGAATCAGATTTATTGGTAATCGTATTGAATGGTAGACATGGTCTGATATTGTGCAAGTTATTGAGATATCCACAAGCTCAGCAAATTCTTATAAAAGGCCAAACCAAAGTGAAGGAAAGAAAATGACTATAAGAGCAAGGTGTGGCTAAAGGATCTTCAAAGCAGTGCAACTAATAACACCTTGCTAGGAGTGACGGTTTAAGATTCTTAGGTTTCAAATATGAAATGTAGCAGTTAAATTCCATCTTACAATCAATAACACAAGTGATACTGGACTCTTCATTATCGCAAGAACATATTGATAAGCAAGCACAAGGCACAAAGATATCGATATGTGGTGCAACATTATTTTCTAATTAATTCTATTCTACTGAATATGAAACTCTGGTAGATTTGCTCAAGTTGTTTATGGTCAGTGATTAATACAAAAGGGGTCTAACCCAGTTTTGCATCGAAGAATACATCTTTTTTATATATTAGTATGTCGTTTTATATAAAAATTACACTTCAAAAACAGAAAATCAGAACCTGAAAATATTTAAAAATGTATAGAAAAACTTATGGGCAAAAAATAACTTGACTAACAAGATCTTGCTATTCCTATTATTGTTTAAGAAATTAAGAACTGAAAATCATTCCAAACCCAGAGGTCCCCAGAGCTGAAAACGGCACAATTCAGCTCCAGGAACTCCCCGAGTTTCCAAACCGGAAAAACAAAATGGAGGGTAAAAAAAAAAAAAAAAGGAAACAGAGCAGCCGGGATTTCTGCTTTAAATGTCATCCTGTTATTCTACACTTCTCTGGACCCATCTCCATCTTTTGCACCTCATGGTGGTCATGACATTATTAAAGCAGCAATCCTCCAAAATGATTTGCTCCCCCCCACTCCCTAGCTTACCTGAACCAGGGGATCCCACAGAGCTGATCCATCTTCCCCCGATCTCCTGGTACCCCCTAGTTCCCAAAAGCAGTAACAGGAGTTTAATTTTTTTCTAAATGTTGTTGAGAACACTACAAAACCCTACAAACATGGATGGCTACCTGTGTGACCAATAAAAAGCCTCAACGTCATCTCCTGAGAATGGCTTTCTATTGGCCGCTGGAGGCAAGGCTGACCCTGTGGCCCCTCGTCACCCAAAACTTCCCGGACATCTGCGACTTCGGATCATGTTAGAAAAACCCATGAGCAGCGTGGATTGCTGCACCAAAACATATGAATGGTTGTCCAGAAGGGTGCATGGATACCACGATGCATGAAGGGTGCCATTTTATGCTCACCAGCAAACGATTGAATCATTCAAGCAGCAATCCCCATTACTGTTTATTTTTTAAAGGCTATGAACGGGGGGTGGTCCAGACCCCTTACTCTAGGAAACTCAGATTTAGGAAAAATGTACCTTTCTATCTACCGGTAATCTGCTTCTCATTTGGGAAATCTAAATGGTCTCCAAATTTGCTTCTGTTCCATGGGCGAATAGAATGCTGAAACATCAACGGGGAATCCTGTTGAGGCTTGCTACTACTGGATGACTCCCGGCAGCCATCTTTGATTTTACATGAAGATTACTAGCAACTCAAAGAGATAAATATCCTACAACACACCCCACACCTTTTAACCTGTTTGGCTGTGCAATGAGTTGCAGTGCTTTCAGCACTGAAAAATTATAAATTTAGCGGTTTTTGTTGTTGTTTGTTTTTTTTTTTTAAAGATGTGCATCAACACAGGACCCACGTAAAATGGAAAACTAGATTTCCTTTTTATTTATTTTCTTTGTGTGACAACTCTTATTTTACATAGTTTGCTCAAACCATCGTTGGATGCAATTCAAAAGTCTCTTTCAGTGAAGGGTTTACATTATCCTTTCTACTTGTACCAACCGATGTTTGTATTTGCGTATGTGAGATCTTCAAATAAATACATCATTCCTTCATTCACCAAAACTAATTATAGCTAAAACAGGATTAAAACCAAAATGTGTATTGTAATTTCCCATGCGTGTCACAGAGGAGCAGGTGGAGTGATATGTAATAATTCAAACCAAAAAAACAAACTCAATCATTTTTATTTGACATGATACAGTATGTGGAAGCTGAATGTATGGCTCAGTAAAATGACAAATTAGCTCATTATAACCAAATATGAGACAAGGATTGCACCTGATCTTATATTTTAGACCTCGTAAAAAAAATAATAATAGTTATATAGATACATATACTAGCATAGTTGTTAGGGCTTGAAAAAAACACATTTGTTCATCAAGTATTCAGAAAGTAAAACAAAAAAACAATGTTACATAGGGAATCTTTGGATATTATTTATAAAAGTATGTTTGGTTTATGCTAGATGTTTATTAAAGTATTTAGCAAGAAGAGTAAGGTAAAAAAAAGAAAAAAAGAAAGAAGAAGATGGGGGGAATCGAGGTGAAAAGAGAGGTTACACTGATTGCTTTACAACGTCATTCATATTTCTGGGGAATAATTATTTATAATTAACTGGAGACACTAATGTTAATACTAAACTAAGTGCGCTCAAAACCTCTGATAGTGATACAAATAAAACGAGGAAAAGAATAAGTCACACATAACAATGAGTTACATAATAAAATGATGCCTCAAAGATAAAATACTTAAGTATTTGCCATCTCACAGTATAATAATAATAATAATAATAATAATAATAAAAAATGATCCAATGAAACAAAGAGGAGTTTAAACTAAAATAAGGTCTGATGCAGAGCTGTTTTGTCTACAAAAAGAAATAGTATGCGCAGTCCCAAGATTCCCTCTGTATCCGTATAAAGATGTCTTTATCCCTCTGCTGCTCCCACTCTCCCGTGATCAGCGGGGTCAAACCGGAACATATACACAAAAAGGAAGCGCAAGAGAGAAAAGAGCCATCAGTCAATATTCCAAAGCTTTATAAATTGACTCAAAATAACAATATCACATAAAATACATGAATAAAAAAAAGATCACATAAGATCTGTAAACCCACACAGTCTATGCACAACGGTGAATTCTCAATTCAAAACCCACAGAACTAAAACCAGGTAAGTACAGGGTGCAGAGGATTGTATTACTGCTTACATATGAAGGAGAACACCCCTAGTGCTAGACCGCTGGTTATCCGCAACAGGCTGGGCTTCCTTCTTCACGTTCGCTCCCCGCTGCGTGATGACGTTTACAGATCCTATGTGATCTTTTTTTATTCATGTATTTTATGTGATATTGTTATTTTGAGTCAATTTATAAAGCTTTGGAATATTGACTGATGGTTCTTTTCTCTTTTGCGCTTCCTTTTTGTGTATAAGAGCTGTTTTGTCTGCATGGGATACCAACTGGAGCCGAACGTTCTAGAATTTGCGACATGAGTAAATTGAAGAAACTCCATGATGAACATCCAGTTCTGGATCTGTCTTTTGAGGGGGTAACATGAATGGTCATCGGGTCATGGCCTAGGGCAATGAAACCATGCGTACATTTAGATGACATGTGAAAGTTAGTAGAAATTATCTTATCTGCCAGGGTAAGCCTCAAAGGGCATTGTAAAGTCCTGAGACATTCACTGACCACAGGTGCAGGTGGTGGTAGAATGGTGACTCCCATTCACTATCATTACAAATCCACTCTCAGATTAGCAGTGGAACTATCAAAAAGGGGTGTCTATGTCTGCGACAAAATCATCAGAAGGCAAGGACACGGCTATCCTTAATCTAGTGGTTACAGGGGGAGCATTATGGGTTATTTTATACTCTCAGATTGATTAATTTAGGAATAAATCATTCTCTCTCCAGATAAGCCAGCCATAATAATGTCACCGGTCAGAGTGATGAGTGGGAGATAAGACATACCAACAATCAGAGTGATGAGTGGGAGATAAGACATACCCACAAAGGGTGGGATCTCATACCTGCTTTTCTGGTCACAGAGGCAACGTTGTGTGTAACAGTGGTCTTTTGAGATACCCAAGATCAGAATTCAAGCAGGTGTGTATCAACAATACATGGATTTTCCCATTTCCTATTTTTATGACCTCATGAAGGAACTAATATCATTCATTGGTAATGTATTAGGTTTTCTGTTTTATTGCTTTTTATTTTGTAAAAAAAACTTTCTGCATTTACATTTTGTATGTTTTTGTAATTTATTTTCTGTAACAAGCACTGTATGCTTCTTGTAATATTACATCTGCCCCCCACCCTCACATGTATTTCTCCCCCTTGCGTCTCACTCTTACTTCCTCTTTCCTCACTCTCCCCCCCCCCCCCCCTGCATCATGTATGGCCGACCTGTGAGCACGTGACCTGCATCTGGGACACGGGTTAATACATAGCTCGCAAGCGGTTCCACTTTTCCGCAAAGGTACCTCAAATGAACAATATCTCCCCTCAATCCGTCCCCATATACCAACTGCACACAAGTGAGCACGTGACTTACATATGCAACCAGGGTTAATACACACAGCTACTCTAGCCAACTCACCTTTCTCCTGCACAAGGTTCCTCCAATGAGTTAGTATTAACCCCTTACGTAATTGCAAATCATATCTACATGCTTCCACAACCCTGGAAATGCAAATAAAAGATGTAATATTAATAATTGCTAGGGTCCCAGGTTCCTGTTTATTACAGAAAAAACTATGCACTTTAACACACATAAATCTGTTTTAGCGAAATGTGTTCGAAAATGTAAATACTCTCTCCAGAGCGTGGAACAGGTCATTCAAAGCCCCAAAGCATCACTTATTTTATATATATATATATATATATATATATATATATATATATATATATATATATATATATATATATATATATATTGCTTAGATTACAGAAAAGGAGTACAAGTACATACAATTATCATAAATGCAGAACAGTTTCTCAAAATAAAAAGGAAATAACATAAAATAAAAAACCCTATACATCAACATATGTCATGTTTTCTCCCAGAGAGGTCACTTGCACAGAAGCGAGACTTACGTGTTTGGTCCAAACACACCTCTGTTGAAATCCAAATTCCTAATACATGGTTTAAACTTAAATACTCTTTTCCCCATGGAAACATACAGTAAGCCCAACCCCGTCGTAAATCAGCTGCGAGAGTGAAAGTTTGATGACAGAGTAAAAATTCCTGAGGTAGCCAATCATATGATTTAAGCTGATAGAAGTTAAAAAGCATTCCCTAATAATGTTTTAAAATTAATCCTGGTGGTGGCAGCAGCATTATTGCGGTGTAGTGTGACAGTTTTTGGGGAGCTAGTGCTCATTTTTAATGCCTTGTGGGGATGTGAGTGAGTCAACTGGAGAGCTTGTTGTGTGCAGATACACACACACACACTTAGTGAATTGATCCAATGAGATTGGATATTCAGACAAATCATTGAGGTACTTCTTAAGCACCTTCAGTACCTGAGAATAGTTTGTTTTATATAGAGTATCATAAGAGTCGGTGAGATAAGCTCCTAGATATTTGATAGAGCGTGATTTCCATTTAAAATTGTTAGTGGGGGTAAGCGATAACTATTGTTTACTTACACACTCCACATCAGAATATAGCGCAATATTTTTTAGGAAATTATTGGTGACACTGGGATGCTTTCTCAATGGTTGCCTAAGCAGTAAGTCCAACTTAACTAGTAATAAATACCTACTGTAGATAGATCAAACCCCCTTCTCTAGCTTATAAATCACAATTTTTATTAACAAACCTGCCCAATTGTTTTCTGGTAAAAATAAAAAATAAATCAGCCAATCAAGGTAGATTCAATATTGTGGTAGGTACTGCAGCAGAATGTTGGAGATTCACATCGGACGGATCTTGAAGCTCTTTCTTGGGGGACTATTGCAACTTCTGGGGGAGGTTTCCTGATAGCTGTGCCAGTCGTTGCAAGCCGGAGTGTTAAAGAAAATATACTCCCTGATCTGGCCCAAAGCTTGAAGGGAAAGTCCTGATTATAAAGTGCGTTGTGTTCTCAGAGTATATCCATTATTTGCTGGAGGTTCCTTCTGCGGGCGAGCGTGCTTGGGGATAAGCCATTGTAGACCTAAAGGCGAGTGTCATAAAAAAATATGCATGCCTGCTTTTGTTCTTAAAGGGGCGAGTATCAAGCATAACTTCTATGGTTTTGAAGTAGTGCAAGTGAATAATGACATTGCACATTTTTATGGCACCAACATTAGGAAGTGCAGTATATAGGTGCTGTATACAGGTCAAGCTTTATTTAAATATAATGGTAAATTATGACGAACCTTGCAATGCTGGTGAAATGAAATAACTGGGGACAATAAAATGCAGCACCTAGAAGGAGCAGAATAAACAATGTTGTTTACTAGCCTTTAAATCACCGATACCAGAGGTTACCATTGTTCTGCAAGTCCCTTCTGGCAGCACATAGGTTAATGCTACATATATCTCCTGGATTACCCTACTGAGTTTTTTGGGCTACACAGTACACCCCACATTGGTAAATGCCTACTTCAGACAGCAAACACCAAACCTCGGTAATCGTCTTTGACCAATTAAGAGCCGTAAAGCACGCAACCTGCAGTAATTGATACATGAAGGCTGACAGGTTCATACAGCGTCATCATAATGACGCATGGCAGCAACTAATACCAGGAAAATCTTACAGTATCTCGCAGGACCTAATTTGAGCTTTTTCGTGCTGCTGTAAATGATATAAATGTTTGAGGGCCATAGAATGAAAACACAGCCGCTCATCCCACCTGTCAAAGCCTGGAACACGCATAGGAGACCTCTGTGCTCTAATCAATCCTGTCTGGCTGCAAATGTTTCATGTTTCCTCTAATGGGCACATATCTCATTATTACTTCTGATTTCTTTTTGTGTTTCCTGAAACTATAGTTGTTTTTTTTTTTAATGAAAGCCCAGCCTGCCTAGAATACAACACTCAATTAAATGAATTCTTTGATGTTATTCGCAGGGCAGATGTGCTTCTTTGTCATAGGAGCGCAACTTTCTGTCTGAGCCGGCACATATTATCAGGGATGTGAAAGAGATAACACAAGACAGACCCGTCTTTATCAATCTCATTGCATGTCTCTTAGTGCAGGACCCTGCTGAGGTATGTGCAGGTGGATAACTCTGCATATGTTGTGATCTCTGCCCCTGATCCTTTGATTTCTCTCTCTGCTTTTCTGTCTTTTCTTTTGCACCACGTCTGCATATTACTCTCTACCACTACCTTGAGGGTGGTTGGATTTGATTAGTTAGGAAACATGGGTCTTATTTGAGCGACAATCGGATACATAGATTAACTTGGGTATGCAAAATCACACTTGCATTGTTCTGGATTTTTTTGTATGTGAGAGGAAGACAAATGTAAAGGAGCTGGTACTATTTTCCCACATATACAGTACAAGATTATTCATTAAACAGAGTCAGTGCAGAACGGGGCACTATCGCATAGAAACTGCTATTGTAACCAGTTTCTGCATGGTAGTGCCCCAATTAGCATGATCGCAGTTTAATAAGTAACCCCCATTGCCAGGGCCGCCGACAGGGGGGGACAGCCAGGACTGCTGTTCCGGGCCTGACTATCCTCCCCCCCCCCCGGCGGAGACATCAAGACATTAGACTTCAGGGCCCTCCCCTTTGCTGGCCGACACAAATCTGGAAGGGGGGATTCCCCAGGCTGTTATTCTGCGGGCCTCCATCGGGCCTGCAGGCCCCATTCCGAGGGCCCCAGGTAAACCATTCTGTTCCCTGACCCAGTATCCCCTTCTCCCCCCTCCGCAGGCCCAGTACCCTCTTTTACCCCCTCCCCAGTATCCACTTTTACTGCCTCGCCAGGCCCATTACCCCCCCATCCCAAGCGCAATATCCCCTTTTACCTCCTCTAAGCCCAGTACCCCCTTATACCTCATCCTTAGGCCAAGCACCCCCTATATCTGCCCTCCAAGGCCCAGTACCCCTTCATACCCCCTCCCCAGGACCTCCTGATATCCCCCCTGACCCATTACCTCCTTATAGCTCCCGCCGGTCGATTACCATTTTATATCCCCCCCGACCCAATACCTTCTTATATCCCCCCCAGTCCATTACCTCCATATAATTCCCCGCCCCCCCATCCCCAGTCCATTACCTCCTTACATCCCCCAAGGTCCATTACGACCGTATAATCCCCCACCCCAGGTCCATAACCCCTTTATAATAACCCCCAGGTCCATTACTTCTTTATAATGTCCCCCAAATCCATTACCTGCATGTAATTCCCCCATGTTGATTACCTCCTTATACTCCCCCCCCCCCAGTCCATTACCTCATTACAATCCCTCCTCCCCCCCCCCAGGTCCATCCCCTCTTTACAATCTCTCCCCCCCCCCCTTTATATTGAATCGGTGTTAAAGATGAGGCATGGAGATTCTTCCACTGAGCAGTAGTGGGCTTTCACTGTATGGTTAAACCCCAACACTGAAGGGCCAGCAACGCAGCTAAAGAATTAAGAACACCAGTGAGTTTGTTGCGATTTGAAAAAGCAGAATTCCTCACCGCATTTGATTACTTACAATGAAAACCAATTACCTAAACTACTGATCGATCTGTTTTCCTGTGACCAAATCAGCAAATGGCTGTCGCTGAATCAATTCTTCAGGTCAGTGTAACTCAGCAGCTACAATGTAGCCTTAAAATTACTAAATACAAAAATAAACTTTATAAATCGCTCATCCTAATAATTGTTTTGTCTCTTTTCTTTAATTTCAGGTAAGTAACATAGTGCATGAGGATATATAATTGATACCAGATATGATCAAAGAAGATCCAAACAACACTCTATGTTTCCATGTGTATATAGTTTTTAGGACAGGTTATCCCAACAGTTTTACTTGCTAAACAAATGACTACCTATTGACCCAAGATCAGCTACCCAGATTAAAAATAAAAAACAATAAAAAAACTATTACATAATCTGAAGAAGCATGGTGACACGCGAAACGCGTCATTGGACGTCGAGTCTGACATCACTGGAGCGACATCTCTACCCCACGGAACATGGCTTGTATCCGAATATTTCCAAAGTCAGGTGTGGGGAGCGTAGATTTCACCATATGTGAAAAAACAAAAATAATATAGTGCAATCTATTTTTTTTAAAAGAGACATGTTGATAACAACAGAAATGGGGACTCATACTTTCCAAGTGATAAAACAGCAGTGGATATCTATAGTAATCTAGCTCAGGATGATCCCAAGGGGTAGATTTGCAGTGTTGTAATGGCAATCTCAACTTTGAAGGATCCCACAGGGTAACTCTCAATGCAAGACAGAGAAAGTACACACGTAGTGCAACTTTGTTTTATCAATACTGCATTATATTGGAATGATACGTATCACACTTACATTGTATCAGTGTGGCAAATTCACATAAAAATTACAGGTGGCACAGGTCCTCAGTGCTCTCCGACCGCATTGTGTCACTTCCGGCAACAATCCGCGTCAATTCCGGTTACGGATCCCTCCGTTGTTTGAAGCCACGGGTGCCGATAGTGCAGGGCAGTTCTGGGAGCTTGTATAGCCTACTTGTTTAGACTTAAAGCGTTTCGCTCATAAAAGAGCTTCATCAGAAGCATACGAAAGCCAGTAAAACCAGCCTCACACTGACAAGACCAAAAAGGTCGAAACAACTGTCTCTGAGTAGGTTTACTGGCTTCGCATCTAAACCCAGGCTGTGTTTAAAGCTGTGTAATGCAGCGAGCATAAGCTTATAAGGGTTCCATGTAAAAATTGATGAGGCAAAAGGTGACACTGGGTGCTCATTTGCATGTAATTTCCCAGAATCCCTTGCTGCAGTGGAAGCACTGTATGCTAGGTGATAATGGCGAAAAGCAGGGTTGCAGACCTGTCTAAGACATGTGAATGTGCTCACAAGTGATGTTTTTATTTGCTATATAGATATATATACAGTATCTAGATCGATCCATCTATAAATATGTAGCCATGCATAATAATGACTGCATACATCTTCCCTGTTGGCAGTAAGTCCCGGTAAATACAGGCCTGCCAACAGAAGTTATGGAGGTTTTCCCTCACACCCTTGTGTGGTGCCCTGTGTAAGGATGGGAGTGGCTGTATGCTCTGAGTCCCTGGATAGTGACCTCAGAGCTGCGCCTGCCCCCTGGAGTATAAAGGGCACAACACTGACAGTTAGTGTGGTTGTTGGTTGAGAAATAGTAACCAGAAGGTACAAGGTTGGAGAATCACTTTTGTGACCCTAGTGCAGTAACTAGCGGTAGCAAAGTGATCGACTAAGTTTTGTCTACGCCATACTGTGTCCAGGGACCTGGCACAGCGGTGATCTCCCTAGGAGAGAGGGAATCCCACTTCAATACGGGAGGGCGTACCTGGCAAAGGGACAGCACGGAGAGATGTGCGGCTAGAGCCGGCAGCTGCATGGGGCAGTCTGCTACATCCCTGTATTCAATAAAGATGTCCTTGAGAAAAAGAACCCCACTGTGTGAGTGTGAGATTACTCAACAGTGGATGGCACCAAGAAGGAGTTCCTCACCAGGACCATCTCCCTGCGGAAGCACAGATCCTGATGAGGTGGAGGCGCTGCACATGATGTAAGTTGGACTCGCACCCACTACCTCAGCTACCTGTCCTGATGACATCCCCTAATAACACCAAGCGGGAGACTCAAGAGTCCTGTTACTTGCAGGTGCACCACCACACACGCCTTGTAATGGGAACTGGTTAGACTACATGGGCCAATGTGAGATTGGGTGGGTCAGGCCAGGGGGATACACCCGTTACAAATAAATACAAATTCTGGTGGTGTCCCAAGCAATGTGTGGGGGCAACAGGGCTAGCAAATTAGATATATGGGCAACACACACACACACAGTCGGATGGGTCCCTAATCTTGCAGGGGCACCTTCAGAGGTTATGCAGCACTTTTTATTCTAATAAAATCTACTCACCCGCACTAATATCAGAGAAAAAAAATGGGACACTGGTCCCCAGTGGTGCTACAAAAACGTTTGTGAACATAGTCAATGCATGAAGCCAATAAAATGTATGTAACAATAAAAGTCCAGTAAAGATGAAGAAACCAAGGAACCTTGAGTAAGCAGGTGGTATGTAAAGTACAGCACGTCAGCCAAGTAGATGTGGGGTGATGGGGCAGCCTGCTAGATCAGTATGAACTGAATAGTGTAGATAACTGTGTGGGGAGGGACAATGCTGGTTCAGTAAACCCCTGAGTTCTCAGAGGGCCCCTGTATTGTATGTTTTTTTTTGACCAATACGCCTAATAAATAGTTTTATTTTTATACCTGCCTCCAGCCTTCTTCCGATTTTGCAGTGCTCCATCTTTCCCCCTTCTACAGTACATCGATTTACTCAGCCAAACAGCCACAGACTCAACAGGCTCTCTCAAAGCAGAGAGCAGATGTCCCTGTTTCGCAGTTGAGAGCTACGGCTTTGTCGAAATTCACTAAATCCATTAATTTGCTTGCTTGGGCACAGTTTTTCCCTTACTCGTCAGTAGCATTTGACCTGAACATGGGCCAATTAGCTGCATCATTTTTATAAGCAACGTCTTCGGTTCCTGTTAGGAGCAACGTGCGTCAGAGACTTTGAAGGTGCAAACCGTTAGCACAGAAAAAGTCCCAAAGCCACACAAAAAAAAAAAAAAAAAAATCAATGCAGAGATGGACACATTTACTGTGCATCTCACAACACTTCAGCTTCTGATTGATTACATCAATACACAAAGCCTTTTCTTACAGTTATCAATTGGGTAAAGTTCACTGACACTTTTTTTCTTCCTCCAGTTGTCATATTTCTCCGTCCCGCTGCCATTCTAGTTAACGAAGGAAACCCATAAGAGAGAACTATTTTTTCCTGATGATCATTATGTCTGTATTTCTTTCAATATAACTTCATGCCTCATTCACAGAGCGCTTTTTTAATTTTATTACTTCTTACTCAGTTCCTGTTTCAGAGCTACTTGTTATGCACTTGGGATTTGAATAGTTATATTAAAAAAAATGGTTAGTTATGTAAATGCATATTTGCCAATCTTCTGTTATAGATTGATGTGTAAATTGTGTATTTCTCTATGCTAAACAATAAAAAAATTGAAAAAAAAAAAATGGTTTTAAAAGTAAATAACCCTTGAAAGAACAATGCAGAATTTGGCCCACAAAGGCTCCAGTTAGGACACGAGTGGTCAGGTAACACTGCTCAACAGGATATTTTTACTAGTGTAGACTAAAATTTGTTTTAATACATTTTCATTTAAATGCCAACATTTTCTTAATACTATTATGCCTAGTCCATTACTGTCTGGAATTTCCACAACGTTTTAGCCTAGAAATATTGCTAAGATCCCATTTATAAGGTTCAAAAATGTATTGGATATTTTCATTGCATGAAACACCAAGTATCTAGGACACTAAAACAAATATTATAAACTATATAGTGAAATATAAAACATAAAAAAAGTAAATTGTGATATACAGTACAATGTTTATATCTATCAACTTTCCCTATAGTGTAAATGTGGAGGAATTATTCGAGTTATCCTCTTGAAAATCGACAGAGGTAGGATGGTGTAGGAAACATTTGTAAAATAAATATAGTGTAGTATTTTGTAGTAGTATAGCATTTCTTTCCTACACATTTCGCTTTCTTCATCCCCAAATCGACAAACTTTGGCTGCAAAACGCATAGGAAAGAAAGGGATGGAAACCGGAGGGACAAACCTGGAGTGCACTCTGGGTACTTCGTGACCTGACGGGGAAGGTGGAACCCGGAGGTGGCATTGCCTGTAAGAGATCCGTGGTGAGAACACGCTGGTCACACAGTATACTCTGCGCCACAAAAGATTTTAAGATTGTGAGTGAGATTCTCCGAGTCTAACTTTTTTTTTTTTAAAACAACAGTTTGTCTATTTGTATGGGGTACAGAATATAAAAAGAGGAAAAGCACTCCACATATGGAGCACAAGATACGTTTCAGCCGAAACCATAGCAATAACATTGGTACTTCCACAAACACTAAAAAATATATAAGACAAAATAATTAAACAGTAATGTATACACATATCATGTAGGCTAAGATAACAAAAAGTGAAAGCAGGGGCAGGGGAAAGCTTTAACACTCCATTGGTTCCAATCTCCACCCCAAACAGGACTTAGCCAGGATCACTCTTTTTTTCTTAGGAGGATTCTTATAACATGGCCTGGCTCGAATCACAGCCTGCCTTTCCCTCTCCCGTGAGCCAGGCTTCCCATATCTGCGAAAACGTGGCAATGTTATCCCTTAGATATGCCGTTATTTTCTCCATTGTTGACATGTACAAGACCGGTTTCGTTGTACTATTTATATCTGGAACCATTTGCTTGTTCCAGCATGCCGCATCTTGTTACAAGGGAAATATATGTTATTAGTTTATGATGTTCTAGGTAAACCTGATGGGGGGCGGCCCAGAAAAGCCAACCAAGGATCTGGGACCAGAGTAGGTGCTATCATGGTGGTAACCAGGGCGAATACCTGCTGCCAGAGTGGGGCAATCAATGGGCAAGACAACCACATATGACATAGAGCCATGTTGCCTACACCCTTGAAAACATAACAGAGAGTTGTCTTCCCTAATAGCGTGCATACGCACAGGGATAAAGTATCACATTACATGCATTTTCCCTCATAAGTACACAAATAGAGCTGGATATGGCTGCTTGACAGATCTCCTGCCATTCCTCTGATTCCAAGGTTTCGTCTATTTCCGCCTCCATTGTATCATGAATGGACATTTGCTACTTGGCATCGCATTCGATAGTAATTGGCAAATCAGTTCTGTACTATGAAAAAATACTTATAGCATTTTTTACATTTTTATAAACAACTCTGAATTACATTTGAATGTATTATAATGCAACAAGCATTTTTTGTTTCTATAGCAACAATTTACAAAGTCACATACACACACACTAATAATCTAATCTTTATAAACAACTGGCATGCAAGCAGCCAAAAAAGCGAGGAATGTAAACATGGTCCCATTATCTTTCAAGGTTTTCAGATTACAGAGCATGAGCAAACCCTGAAAACAGGGGGTGAAGTTGATGAAAGTTGTTGTGGCTAATTCACAAAGTGGTGCTATTGGTGCTGAATGTAGTATTAAACCTCTCCACAAATGTATTGGTTAAACCGGCTTAATAGTGTTAAAAGTAATAGTATGGAGGAAAGAAGCTGATTGGAACACCACAAAAAGATGACCTGAGAAGTTTTGCAGAATGTATCCATGAGCAAGAATAAGCACGTCATTAGGACTATAAAATCATTACAAAAAGGATGTCAAAGGAATGCTACCGGTATGTGTCTCTAATGGAAGCTTTACTCTACTCATGATGCTGAAATGAAGCACATTGATATACACATACACTTGAGTATATTGAGTACATTGAGTATACAAAGATACACAACGTTATACACTGCTAAAAATTCAACCCCGTCCGGTTTGCTTTTGTGTGCGCTTCTATTTGCTTGGCATTACAAGAAAGTGTCAAGTTGTACTGAGCTCACAAGAGTCAGGGACATAAGATAAGACAGAGAATTAAGAGTCTGGGCATTGTTCTGCCTGTGTAAGGCCAAGTAAGGCAGTCGAAACAGAGAATGTTTAGCACAGATAGTCATAGCCTGTGTGTTTACCCTTTAGGCCTCGGACACGCTTACCGCTGGCGTGCTGAGGCTCAGGGAAAGCGGGTGCTTTCCCTGGCCTTGCGGTTGCTTACCGCAAGCGCTCTCAGCAGCCGTCAGGGGGCGGTCCGGGGGCGGGCGCGTCACTGGCCGGGGGCGGGCCAGTGACGTCACGGAGCTGATTCGCCCTTATTGGGCGAACCGCTCACGTGACCGGCCTGTCTCGCCGGCAAGCCGGGGGAATGTTAAATTCCCCTAAGACCTGCGCTTCCGCAAGCGCGCGGAAGCGCAGGTGAGCCCCTACTAAAGCCGCTCTAATTGCGGCTGTAGGGGCTCAGTGCTGAACGGGAGCGCACGTCAGCGCGCTTCCGCCAGCAAGCAGTAAGCATGGCCGAGGCCTTACTCTGGAGGAGTGCATGTTCACCTGGGTTTATTGCAAACTTTTGTGAAAATAACTAATTAAATCCCTCTGTGCAAAGAGCTACTATTTGTCACCCAGATTGTCCCGCTCCCACACGGCTGGTCAAACCCCCAATAATGAAAGGTGGTCCTGTTTTAGAATACAGAGCACATCATGTACAATTGGTGAAAAGGATCACCCTAGCGCAGTGATGGCAAACCTTTTTGAGCCCAAGTGCCCAAACTGCAAACCAAAACGACTTATTTTTTTCAAAGTGCCAACACTGCAATTAAACCTCACACGCCCCTCTATTAGGGTGACCAGATTTTGAAAATGAAAAACCGGGACACAAAAAAAATTATTAATACAACAAAAAACATTACTAAAAAAGAATATTATAATGATATTTATCTAATAGTGTCACCATTGATGCTGTATTATTCATTCTACCTCTTCCCATTCTCTCTCTACCTTCTCTCCCATCACTGCCGCCAACAGAAATCATGCGCCCCCCCCCCCAAAGGGAGGGAGGTGACAGGGAGGGAGGAAGGTGACAGGGAGGGAGGGAGGTGACAGGGAGGGAGGGAGAGAGGTGACAGGGAGGGAGGGAGAGAGGTGACAGGGAGGGAGGAAGGGAGAGAGAGAGGTGACAGGGAGGGAGAGAGGTGACAGGGAGGGAGGGAGAGAGGTGACGGAGGGAGGGAGGGAGAGAGGGGTGACAGGGAGGGAGGGAGGGAGAGAGGGGTGACAGGGAGGGAGGAAGGGAGAGAGGGGTGACGGAGGGAGGGAGGGGTGACAGGGAGGGAGGGAGAGAGGGGTGACAGGGAGGGAGGGAGTGACGGAGGGAGTGACAGGGAGGGAGGGAGGTGACAGGGAGGGAGAGAGGTGACAGGGAGGGAGGTGACTGGGAGGGAGGGAGGTGACTGGGAGGGAGGGAGGGAGAGAGGTGACTGGGAGGGAGGGAGAGAGGTGACTGGGAGGGAGGGAGAGAGGTGACTGAGGAGAGATAGAGGTGACTGGGAGGGAGGGAGAGATAGAGGTGACTGGGAGGGAGGGAGAGATAGAGGTGACTGGGAGGGAGGAAGAGATAGAGGTGACTGGGAGGGAGGAAGAGATAGAGGTGCCTGGGAGGGAGGGAGAGATAGAGGTGACTGGGAGGGAGGGAGAGATAGAGGTGACTGGGAGGGAGGGAGAGATAGAGGTGACTGGGAGGGGCGAGGGAGGTGACTGGGAGGGGGGAGGGAGGTGACTGGGAGGGGGGAGGGAGGTGACTGGGAGGGGGGAGGGAGGTGACTGGGAGGGAGGGAGCTGACGGAGGGAGGGGGTGCGAGAGGTGACAGGGAGGGAGAGAGGTGACAGGGAGGGAGAGAGGTAACAGGGAGGGAGGGAGGGAGAGAGGTGACAGGGAGGGAGGGAGGGAGAGAGGTGACATGGAGGGAGGGAGGGAGAGAGGTGACTGGGAGGGAGGGAGAGAGGTGACTGGGAGGGAGGGAGAGAGGTGACTGGGAAGGAGAGATAGAGGTGACTGGGAGGGAGGGAGAGATAGAGGTGACTGGGAGGGAGGGATAGAGGTGACTGGGAGGGAGGGAGAGATAGAGGTGACTGGGAGGGAGGGAGAGATAGAGGTGACAGGGAGGGAGGTGAAAGGGGGGGAGGCAGGTAGGGAGGGAGGTGACAGGGAGGGAGGGAGCTGACGGAGGGAGGGGGTGCGAGAGGTGGCAGGGAGGGAGGGAGAGAGGTGACAGGGAGAGAGGTGACAGGGAGGGAGGGAGAGAGGTGACATGGAGGGAGGGCGGGAGAGAGGTGACTGGGAGGGAGGGAGGTGACTGGGAGGGAGGGAGGCAGAAAGGTGACTGGGAAGGAGAGATAGAGGTGACTGGGAGGGAGGGAGAGATAGAGGTGACTGGGAGGGAGGGAGAGATAGAGGTGACTGGGAGGGAGGGATAGAGGTGACTGGGAGGGAGGGAGAGATAGAGGTGACTGGGAGGGAGGAAGAGATAGAGGTGACTGGGAGGGAGGAAGAGATAGAGGTGACAGGGAGGGAGGGAGGTGAAAGGGGGGGAGGCAGGTAGGGAGGGGGGAGGGAACTGACGGAGGG
This sequence comes from Ascaphus truei, assembly GCF_040206685.1. Lineage (NCBI taxonomy): Eukaryota > Metazoa > Chordata > Amphibia > Anura > Ascaphidae > Ascaphus > Ascaphus truei. The sequence continues at coordinate 159,932,521 of NC_134483.1, read as the reverse complement.
AGGGGGTGCGAGAGGTGACAGGGAGGGAGGGAGAGAGGTGACATGGAGGGAGGGAGGTGACAGGGAGGGAGGGAGAGAGGTGACATGGAGGGAGGGAGAGAGGTGACAGGGAGGGAGATGACGGAGGGAGGGAGGTGACAGGGAGGGAGGGAGAGGTGACAGGGAGGGAGGGAGGGAGGGAGAGAGGGAGAGAGAGAGGTGACAGGGAGAGAGGTGACAGGGAGGGAGGGAGAGGTGACAGGGAGGGAGGGAGAGGTGACAGGGAGGGAGGGAGAGGTGACAGGGAGGGAGAGGGGTGAAAGGAAGAGAGGTGACAGGGAGGGAGGTGACAGGGAGGGAGGTGACAGGGAGGGAGGTGACAGGGAGGGAGGGAGGGAGGTGACAGGGAGGGAGGGAGGTGACAGGGAGGGAGGGAGGGAGGTGACAGGGAGGGAGGGAGGGAGAGAGGTGACAGGGAGGGAGGGAGAGAGAGAGGGGGAGAGAGAGGGAGAGGTGACAGGTATGGAGAGGATGACAGGGAGGGGGAGAGAGAGACACACACAGAGACACACACACAGAGACACACACCCAGACAGAGACACACACCCAGACAGAGACACACACCCAGACAGAGACACACACCCAGAAAATTATATAAATAATTTATTGACATTAATTAAAATTAAATAAAAAATGAAGACATTAATTGGACATTCCTCATTGTCATTCCTGACCTGACCTTGGGGCTTGTTTATATAATATAAAAATGTGCTAAATAAATAGCAGGGGAAAGCAGAAATATGGTTGTGCATTATTATAAATATATATGTTGCTACTTACACTTACAGTACTTATTGTACAGACTGTGTCACACGTGCAGCAGCAGCAGCTCTGCCTCTGAGCAGCTCCAGACTGTCTGACACACCTCCTGTGCTCCTCGTGGCAGTCACTGTCACAGGTCAGTGACATCACTGCCATCCCATGGATCACTGCGGCCCCTCCCACCCGGCATCTGTCCAATCCCCTGCCGTCTTGCTGAGCTGCTCCCATCCTCCTCAAATGGCCACCAATCTCCTGCACCGTTACTCCCTGGTAGTGTAGTGTGGTGTGCTCTGCTCATACTCTGCCCCCGGCTCTCGGCATTCTCACCCAATCCCCTGCAGCCTAGCATTCTAGCGTCCTAACGGCTCCTCCTCCATTCCACCTCCCTCCAAGCTTCTACGTCACTGCCCCCCCCTTCGCGCTCCGCGACCGGCCGCTCGTGGTGCGTCATCGTGCCACGCGGTTGCCATAGAGACCAGGCTCCGCCGGGTGCATTGAGCGGCTTCCTCCCCCCTGACGGCGAAATCCAAAGGCGTGCCCACAGAGACGGCTCGGCGTGCCGGCAGCGGCACGCGTGCCACGCGTTCGCCATCACTGCCCTAGCGCATAAAAAAATTAAGAGTTAATGAAACCTTAGTTAGGTTGGAACCAAATTATCCCGAGATTCCTAAAGACAATAAAATATGCTGATTAAATCATAAAAATGTAATAAAAATTAAACAATTATACAAATAATGATAACAAATATCGAACGTATAATTCTGTATACCAAAAACCTTGTTCAAGCTTGAACACAAAACCTTAAACAACAACAAAAACGATAAACGTATATATCAGTGGAAGTACAGTAATCAATCACATAAGGAGGACTAATAAGTAGTTGCAATGCAATGGCACGTGGAAAATTTGTTCCCAAAAAAAAAGGGTCCTTACCGTAACTAAATGTTATTCATATGTTAGGCACCATGTCCCAAATTTAAAAACGATCAAAGAGAAAAAGATTCTTATCGCCACTTTGTCTCAAACAGGGTTAATACCCTCTTCCCTGATTGTAGGGGAATAGGTGATCACTCTTCAATGTGAGTGAGTTTACACCTCGTGATGATATCAGTAAGACAGTATGGACTAGCTCCGTAGTAATATAGAGTGATGTATTGTGTCCAGTGAACGGTGTATATACACAATGCCTCTCTTCAAATAGAAGGAATGATGATATCGGTTATTTAGGCTGACTCTGTGTGTGCTGCTTATGGTAATGACATGGACCATCTTCTGTACCCTCAAATACATTCGGGAGGACACCTCTTCATAAGGACGCATGAGATGGAAGTTAACATTTACTTTAATGTTGCTTTTATTTACAAATGTACTTTCCAAAGAGCCGTTTACCCCTTAGCAGCAAGAGGGGTAAGACAGAAATCAGTTTTTAATCATTTTCCCAATGTACACACAGCTTTACCACCACCATACAACAGAAAAACACAACCACACTATTTTTTATTGAACTGAACCTTTGCACAAAGGCAACATAATGAATGAATACTAACTGCTCAGAGGTATGCGGTTTTAACCACTTCTTTGGCTAAATATTTGCAATACCAACTGCTATCATAGGTAGAAGAGCGGTCTGATTGCAATTAGCGTAAACATTTGACTCTTGTGCCTCTTTAATTAACCTGTGTCTGCACAGAGTTCAACTGTAATCTGGTGACTAATTAGGCCTATATATTCCAAGGCAGACTAGGGGAACCGCATTGCAAGGGTTAGCAGCATTGCTTACTTTAAAGTGGTGAAGGAATAGAGAGAGAACCCTGTATAGCACTCAGGTTCACGCTCTGATGGTAGATGAGTGATTTAAAACATAAACTTTATTATTAGCATATATTAAAATAGTGGATGTTGGAACAACGTGCTGGAGGTAGGTTGATCCTGAATACTAGTAGCCGTGTTGGCTCCGGATCAGATAATATCTTATATACCAGATATAACTATATTGGAACACTGGTAACAAAACGGCACATAGATCCTGATGTGGACCTTTGTGATGGGTGTGGGTTCCAGGGTGTGCTAATAAAGGTACTGAAGTAACATATCACACACTGGCATGGTCTGCGTACTTCCTTTATTAAGGTGGTAAGTATGATATGTATATATATGCTGGTAGACGCTGGGAACGAGTATAGTATGATTCTCAGCAGTCGTGAGTGCAGTCAGCTAATTAACCACTCTATATATATGGGTGTCTCCGGCCAAGTGTCAAACTGAACTAAGGTGACCTTCTATTGTATATACTGTAGGGTAGGTGCCCTGCACTACCTCTAGGGCTGTGTATAGACTGTAAGCAGGTAGAGGTTATAGACACTTATGTAAGGGAGGCACTGTGGCTGGATAGTAATCATAATCCCATAGCAGAGGGTGAGCTGAGAGTAAGCACCAATAGTGACCCTTAAAGTGCTGCTGTCTAGAATATCCCTGACAGCAGCGCAGCTATGGTGTTGCTGGGGGTCACTATATCAGTACTTCAAGGATATTTGGCTGCAGCAGGGGCCCCCTACTATTCTTACTTTAAAGTGGCAATATTTAAAAAAAGGCTTGAAATATACAACAAGCAGTTATTACAAGGAGTAAGACAGAAGAAGTTGGACAGAAATGGAAGTCGACGAGTACACCAGCACGAGCCTTGGCTTTGAAGACAGGGAATATCATTAATGCTATGCGATATCTCATAAGCAAGAGCAGTAAAACTATTACTAGTCTGCCTTTCTACCCTGCATTACCATCACTTTCCTCCCACATACTCCTATACTGTACATACATTTCTGCCTAATGTATCACTATGCCTACCCTGTTACTTTCTCTTTACAGTCGCATTCCTGCTGATCAAGCTTTCATCTTCCTTCCATCTGCCATATAGCTCTCACTCCATTGCACCTTCGCTTCGATCTTCTCCTCTTCCCATGAACTTTTCTCCTTTCCGTGCTCATGGCTTGCATGCCCCTCTACTTCGCAACACAAGATACATTCCTACAAGTCCCAATCTCAGTGAAAACAATGGAAATTAGTGCGCAGCTAATACCTAGTACTTAACAAAAAGTGACCTGTGCACCGTGATTAGGAAACAATATTGTAAACCTTATGTGAGGGTGACACTTGGCGTGGGTCTGCAGCCTCTCTTGGGGGTGGCTCGACACCCCTGGAACTAGACAGAAAACAGAAAAACAAGGCGCACAACGCACATAGTGTAATAGAGTATAAAACGTGACTTTATGATTAAAAATAAATATATCTGCGTACATCAAGATAATGATTACAAGCGGTTGGTTATTAGGTTTACCACACCATGTGATGACCGGAGGTAGCACCCTTGGTAAGTACCAGCAGGGGATGTATCAGCAAGCGTCTCGTCTGCTTCTTACTTCACAGCTGCGGGAACTACAGCAGGAGATGTATCAGCAAGCGTCTCGTCTGCTGCGGGCTCCAGTGCTCACCGTCTTGGGATGGTTTGTGTGAATGTCCTATAGTAGGAGTCCCAGAGCACACGGCTCCAAGCGGCGTGCTGTTCCTTGCGGGGCGCCCAGCGATGACGTCACAAATCGCCCATCAGCTTCCGGAAACCTTCTCCTGGAACGCACGGCGTGCGTGTCAAGTTGGAAGTTACCAGCAGAATGGAGTAGACAGCGCGCATGCGTCAAACAAATCAGCTGTGTTTGTAATCACTGTGTTTGTAATCACAAGCAATTAGCTACACATGTAATTATTGATACAGCAATTAGACACCGCAGCTCTGATTGGAGGAAGTTGGGTATATATATGCACAACCTCCATCATTATGCATACACTCCCTGAAGAAGTAACCTAGTGTTACGAAACGCGTTGGAAAGAAGGGTGTCATTGCTCGTTTCCCCAAAGTATTTTGAAGCGTCTCTGGACACTGTCAGTAAGCTGATTTGTTTGACGCATGCGCGCTGTCTACTCCATTCTGCTGGTAACTTCCAACTTGACACGCACGCCGTGCGTTCCAGAAGGTTTCCGGAAGCTGATGGGCGATTTGTGACGTCATCGCTGGGCGCCCCGCAAGGAACAGCACGCCGCTTGGAGCCGTGTGCTCTGGGACTCCGACTATAGGACATTCACACAAACCATCCCAAGACGGTGAGCACTGGAGCCCGCAGCAGACGAGACGGTTGCTGATACATCTCCTGCTGTAGCTCCCGCAGCTGTGAAGTAAGAAGCAGACGAGACGCTTGCTGATACATCCCCTGCTGGTACTTACCAAGGGTGCTACCTCCGGTCATCACATGGTGTGGTAAACCTAATAACCAACCGCTTGTAATCATTATCTTGATGTACGCAGATATATTTATTTTTAATCATAAAGTCACGTTTTATACTCTATTACACTATGTGCGTTGTGCGCCTTGTTTTTCTGTTTTCTGTCAAGTCCCAATCTCGCCTCCTTCCTCTCTCCTGCTCCTTGATGCTAGAGATATTTTTCAGCTTCCGTTTTCCTAGTTGCTCTCGTTCTTTCTTTCCTCCTATGTCTCTATTCTTGGTCTGCACCATCACTCTTGGATACTCGCTCCCTCTCGAACAAGGTTCTCTGTGTGACCTCTTCTTCTCGCGCTCTGAAATTTGGCTCTCTGATTCTGACTATGTTATAGAGGTTGCACTCTCCTACGGTCTTTCCTTCTCTTTCTTTCTCCTATGAATTGCGGTCATATCCTCCTCCTGCTACTGTACCTCCTTTCTTCTCTCTGACTAGGAGATTGGTCATTTTGAGGATTCATCCTTGGTTTCCCATTTTCTTATTTCCTCCTATGGCCTTTACCAAACAAACAGCTAGAGATCCAATATACCGGCACAGCACGAGAGATAAATCACATAAAAAGTGGTTTATGGGGTCCAAAATGCACACATATGCCAACGTCTCGACCCCTGAAGAAGGTCCCAATGGGGACCGAAACGTTGGGCATATGTATGCATTTTGGACCCAATAATCCACTTTTGTGTGATAATCTCTCGTGCTGTGCCGGTATATTGGATCTCTAGGGATCCTCACAGACTATAACTATTTATCCTTTACCCTGCACCACATTTGCTTCTGCTGAGGCTTTTTTTCCATTGTGTGCTGCGATTCTCTCTCATACATACTGTACATGTTTTTGCTATCTTTCTGTAACAAGCACTGTACACTTCGTATAGTAAATCTAAAATTTTATAAGTACCGTTTTTGGACTCTAATTGAACTTTGACGTAATTAACCGCATTTTCTAACAGTTTGCTAGATTAGGTTGTGTGTTAATTATATTATTTTCTAGTAGACAGGACACAGGAACACCTTAGGGTAAGAGCTTAAATGATTCCTGTGGTGGGAGCGTCTTGAGGTGTAATGAGATGGTTTTTGCCGAGTTATTGCTCATTTTTAGTGGCCTGTGGGCAGGTGACTGAGTCAGCTGGGCAGCTGGAGGTTTTAACCACATACACAGTCACTTGCCCACAGGTAGTGACATTCGTGACCGTCAGTAACACTACAAAAACAATACAGTTACCCAAGCCTGTTTTGGTGGCATTGTTAACGCTTCCCTTTTGTTTTCTCCTTAATGCTATTCCCAAATATTGCCGCTTCCTTCTCAGTCTGATTGCTGAAATAAAACCTTATTGCAGGTCCTCCTCTCCCACCTGAACTAATGCCATCTCTCCTTACTGCCCTCACTGCCTTACAGCTCTTTACCTTTCAATCTAATCAAAATGCTGCTCTTTACCTTTCAATCTAATCAAAATGCTGCTGCGTTAATAACCACACTCGCCTCTGTATCCATCTCATATTTCTCCTCCTGAAAAGCATGCTGGCTCCCTATTAAACTTCCCCTTCTCTACAAAATTATTTTAATCTCTTTCAAGGTGCCCCGCTCTTCTTCCCTACCAATAGCTCAGCTTGAATATCTCGCTATATCCCTATTTCGCCCTCTATGCTCTGCTCAGGCCGGTCTTCTCTTTATCCATGTGTCTCTACCGATCTCTCACACGTATAACCCTTCTCACATGCTGCACCCTACCTCTGGAACGCCCTCCCTCTCAATGTGCACCACACGCACCTTCCATCTCTAGCATCACGACACACTTAAACTCACCAATACACTCAAATGTACTCCTGCTCCAGTTAGGCTGCAGCTAGGGTGGAGCGAATTACGCGCACCATCAGCGTGATCAGAGGCATAACTCTGAATGCCCTCGTCCAGGGGGAGGGCACGAGCGCGCATGTGTCCGTGTGCTTGCTGCTTGGCGAGACAACCAAATTTGATTTGGCTACTTGCTGATGCGTCACGTGAGCAGTTCGCCCAATGAGGGGGAACCAGCTCCGTGACATCATTGCCACGGCCCCCAACATGCCCCACCGCTCGCACAACTAGCTGGCCAGTAATTGCAGCACGAGCAGAGCACGACGCCACGACGCTCAAGCGCCAGCTCCCAGCCTGGCCGCAGCCTTTGTCTCCACACTAGCTCATTAGATTAAAGATGACAGGGTGTGGGCTCCTTTCTGCCAATGTTACAGTACATTCATTGATGCACTTGTCCCACCTGTATTATTAAATTCCCAGTACTCTAATTGTATTGTAATTGTGTAAAACATTGTAAAGCAAAGTGCACCTGCTTGGTGCTATAAAAATACCCATGCATAATTTACGTGAAAAACAGAATATCATTTTCCGTGGGATGTTCTTTACTGCTTAAATAAAGTATATTGACATGTTTATAAATTCTCTGACTTACCAAAAAGTTGTTGAAATCAGACATAATTAACATTAAGGGCTAAGAGACGGTGTAGAAGTTTCATAATCTAACATGTCCAGACACATTGATGTGGGAAGTACTATACTTAACTGTAACACTGGAGCCCTATTACCCCAGCAGAACACAAATAAAACCAGAGCCATAAATAATATCTCAATCTAGATAAACTGTGCTTCCAAATGACAGACAAAACAATGTTGGCAGTGAATGCATACCAACAATTCTTATCATAAACCAGCTTATTCTGTACTGTAGAGTCCCAGGGGTGAGCAAGCCTTTTACACCCCTCCCACCCTTTTTACCTGTGATATTAGTCGGGCCCCTCCTGCCTGATGTAATCCAAATCACATGACTTTTTTCAAACATTAAAATATGACAAATGTTATGGCTTTGTTTTTAAATAAATCAGATAATACTGACTTCAATTTTTTTCTCCCTCCCCCATCCTCTCCCTGATCCTCTCTCCCCCCTCTCATCATCATCCCCCTCAGCTCTCTCCCCCTAGCTCTCTCTCCCCTCCTCATGCCTACCAGTGGGACAGGGGGGGTGGTAGAGGCAGGCGGGGGGAGATGAGGGTACTTGGCGGGGGGAGATGATGGTACTTGATGGTACTAGGGAAGCAGAGGAGAAGCCGGCAGAGGAGTTAGGAGTTGCACAGAGGCAGAGCAGGACGGCCGGGGAGGAGCGCGCTATAGCGGCATAGACACCGGGTCGGCACCGTTGGGGCGCGCTCCTCCCCGGCCTTCCTGCTCTGCCTCCGGGCAGCTCCTTACTCCTCTGCTGTAGACCGTGAGAAAGACCTGCCTAGAAGTTTCACATCTGTTAGAATGGTGCAAAGAAAAAGCTGCCTCCAAGTCACTGCCGTCAGATTTCACGTAAGTGAGAATAATTTTTTATTTTATTTTTAAACTACATGCATTTCTACACTCAGGTTTTATACATTTTATTTCTCTGGGCATTTTATGTCCTCATTGCTAGTGGTCTAAAATGCACCACAGGTCTCCTCTGGTAATGGAATGATCACATCTGGAGTGACCCATACAGAACTAAATGGGATAAAGCTGCAATAAACTCCATATGTACTTAATGTTACTAAAACGTAGAGTACAGCCCTGTTTAGTAATGTAGTGCATCAAAAAAGAGAACACACTGAAGATATGGGTAAATACCATTTTTCATTATTCAGAACTTTTGCTTCACCATTACAATTGGAAGAAATCTGACTATTTGGTGGCAACACTCACATATACAGTTTGGGCATGCACTTTTGTTAGTCATCTTTGCCAATTGTTCTGTAGGCCCTGTAAGGGTGTCCCCCCCGGTTCCCCTGATCTTCCTTTGCCCCCTGCCTTACCCCAGTGGCAGTGGGGGAAAGGAACGGCGACTTCTCCCGGCGGACACCGCCATCTTGGTTGCGACGCGAGGTTCGCGCAATGCGCAGAGATTGGCCAGGGTAGCGGTGGCCATCGCCAGTGTGCCGGAGCTCTGGGAGGTTGCGCAGGCGCAGTTAAGCGTAGCAGCGGCCATTACAGCGTCGCACATGCGCAGTAAAGTTCGCGCACGCAGTCCCCATAGGAAAGAGCTGTGCCAAGGACTACAATTCCCAGCAGCCTCTGGGGACTGCACTTTCACACTGGTCACAGGCAGCATTGAAGCCAATAGAGCTGGCAGATTCTCATGCTGCAGTTGCAACAATGTTGTGTGCAGACAGGGTTTTTGTCAGTTGGATCCAGGAAGAGATTGGGGAAGGTAGTGTACACAGAGCAGGGCTCTGCTGTACTAGGCCAGAGAAACCCCAGGCCCAGGTAGGCCCCACTCCCCACTAGGTTAGTGGGTAATTAATAAGAGACGGACCCAGGTTAGGGACCCTGCCCTTAGGTGCGTGTGGTGTGCAGTCTTGTCAGTGTCACGGCTGTCAGTGCTGTGAGGGCTGACAAGAAGGCATCGTGTGTGTAGCACATTTGCTGCGGGTGCTGGGAGTATTAGTTAGCAGTCAGGACCGGGAAGAGCTAGGGGAACGGATTAGGACAGTAACCCCCTAGGCCCCAGATAGGTCTTCACTCCCCAGCTTGTGGTGCTACAGGGACAGGCCCTAGGTTAGGGACCCTGTCACTTTAGTCCTAGTGTTAGATAGGGACACAGCGGACGCTGCGCTCCCAGAGAACAGACTTGGGCTCACGTCTGTGCCCACAGAGACAGAGACTATCTCCAGGGTGGGATCGCCCCTGGCGGACCCATGTGAGGAAACATTGGATCAGACGGGATCACCAAGCGGCAGACCCTTTTCGAAGTCGCTTGCAGGCCCGAGTGCAGGAGCGCTCGGCAGGTATCCCCCATAAGTGCACCAACGTATCCTAACATATCACAACTACACATAGTGGCAGCGCTGACCACGGGACCAGGGGGTTGGGCTGTGGACCCAGTGTGGGGATATACGGTGACTGTGGAGTTACTCTGTTAGTAGTGAATGTTATAAGTGTGTGTTATTGCCTGCATATTTATTCTGCGTTACAGTAAACTGGTTATATACATCCCTGAGTACGTGGTTATTGTATATGCGGGTCCTGTGTAGGCAACCTTCTACATCCCTAGAACCCTACACAGGTGGAGGCGTTGAAACCGAGAACGTTCCAGAGGATTCACCCCAGGCTCTCACTGGCGGAGGCTCAGACCTCCTGTGAGCCTGACAGGTATAACGCACCACACCTGGTAACATATAGGTTCCCCCCACATTCACTGTATCTGCGATTGGGGGTGGGGGAATACCCGTTACAGCACCTTTCCCTATGCCTATGGGAACTACGCGGGCGACTACCCGTGCTACAGTACTGTACCTGATGCTCACAGGAGGCCTAAGCCTCCTCGACTGGGAGCCAGGGGTGAGCTCGCTCTCTGTTCGGTGCACCTATGAGGGATCCCAGCAGAGCGGGATGGTCCCACATAGGACTCAATAACCAGTTACTAATAATACACACACACACACACACGCACAATGTATATAACGGATCTTTACTGTACACACACACACACACACACACACACACACAATAACACATGCTGAACACATAACAGTACCCTTGGTACCAACCGTGTAGACACAATGTCCCAACACTTGGTGATCCCCCAAAGTACTGAGGGTGCCCTGGGCCCCTAAACACATGGTGTCCACAGAACAATCACACCCAAAGTGTGAGGTAGCACAACCCCAAAGTGTTCTGAGCCGTTGGTGCACTTAGGATACCTGCCTGGGCACACCTGTACCCAGGTGTCGTCGTCGGATTGTATTGTATTGTATGTCTTTATTTATATAGCGCCATAAATGTACATAGCGCTTCACAGTAGTAATACATGTTGTAATCATACTGTATAAATAACAAATAATATAAATAACAGGTCATGGGAAGAGGTGCTACAGACATAAAAGTAACATTAAGGAAGAGGAGTCCCTGCTCTGAGGAGCTTACAATATAATTTGTAGATAGGGGAACATAGAGACAGTAGGAGGGAATTCTAGTAAGTGCGTCTGCAGGGGGCAAAGCTTTATGTATCATGTGTCCAGGATTATCCAGTGCTATTCATATGCTTCTTTAAGCAAATGTGTCTTAAGGTGGGTCTTAAAGGTGGATAGGGTGGGTGCTAGTCGGGTATTGAGGGGAAGGGCATTCCAGAGGTGCGGGGCAGAAAGTGAGAAAGGTTTAAGGCAGGAGAGAGCTTTAGATACAAAGGGGGTAGAAAGAAGACATCCTTGAGAAGAACGCAAGAGTCGGGATGGTGCATAGCGAGAAATTAGGGCTGAGATGTAGGTAGGGGCAGAAGAGTGTAAAGCTTTAAAAGTGAGGAGGAGAATTGAGTGCGAGATGTGGGATTTGATCGGAAGCCAAGAGAAGGATTACATGAGGGGAGACTCGGAGACAGATTTAGGAAAGAGTAGAGTGATTCTGGCAGCAGCGTTTAGGATAGATTGTAGGGGAGAGAGGTGAGTAGCAGGGAGGCCGGACAGCAGGAGGTTGCAGTAATCGAGACGGGAGACAATGAGGGGCTGAGTCAGTGTTTTAGCAGACGAGTAACAGAGGAAAGGGCGTATCTTTGTGATTTTGCGGGGGAAAAAGCGACAAGTTTTAGAAACGTTTTGAATGTGAGAGGAGAATGTGAGAGAAGAATCGAGTGTGACCCCTAGGCAGCGTGCTTGGGCTACTGGGTGAATGATCGTATTTCCAACAGTAATGTGGAAGGAGGTAGTAGGGCCAGGTTTGGGAGGAAGTATAAGGAGCTCTGTTTTTGCCATGTTAAGTTTCAGTCGGCAGATGGCCATCCAGGATGATATTCCAGAGAGACATTCAGAAACTTTGGTCTGTATAGCAGGTGTAAGGTCAGGGGTTGAAAGGTAAATTTGTGTGTCGTCAGCATAGAGGTGATATTTAAACCCAAAAGATGCGATTAGGTCAGTGTGTATAGAGAAAAGAGAAGAGGTCCCAGGACAGAGCCCTGGGGTACCCCCACAGAGAGATCAATAGAGGAGGAGGAGGAGGTGTTAGCAAGAGAGACACTGAAAGTACGATGGGAGAGGTAGGATGAGATCCAGGATAGAGCTTTGTTCCGAATACCAAGAGTATGGAGAATGTGAAGGAGAAGAGGATGGTCCACAGTGTCAAATGCTGCGGAGAGGTCGAGTAATATGAGCAGAGTGTAAGATCGGATCAAAAGATCAGTCAGGTCCCAACAACAATCCCCTCACGCCCTAAGGGTCCTGATCCTCTTAGTTGGGCGAGCTCCAGCTGGAATCTCTCACCGGAATGTCTACTGTATGTGGCCTGCGGCCTGGTCCCAGAGCACTGCGTGGGGTCCGGTCACCGATGCAATAGTACTGCTGTGCACTAATGGAAAAGCGTCCCATTCTGGGGCGTTCCTTACAACACTTCACTCAAGTGGCTCAGGGCCTAGCTAGAGCCTAAGGGGCAAGTCTAGGCCTAGTCCAGGGAAGCATTGCTACTTCTCCATTATCTCCCTTCTTCTGACTGACTCGCGGGCTCTAGTCCCACGGAGGATATCCTCCTCTTCTTCCGGCTCCTGGGCCTCCGCACATGTGTATTCTATTCACTGCATCACACTCAAAAAGATGGACACCGCATCGGCCAGGTCCTGCGCATGTGCAATGTAGCCTGCGGTGCACCTCCAAGATGGCCGACGCACTCGTCACATCCTGCGCATGCGCAATATCCCCACAAATGGCTGCCGTCTGTCCCTGGGTACCAGAGTGGCTCCCCAACAAGCCAGGCAGCTCCCCCCCCCATCCCCCCTTTGCACCGGAAGTAAGAAGGGGACTTGGCTACAGTTCTAAAAAAGGACCTTTACGGTTTCCAGCTACAGAAAGAGAACAGATAACAGTTTCACCAAAATTTGAAGAGCTAAAGAGAAGAGGGGGGGGGGGGGGTGGGAATAAGTTAAACTTATAACAATTAATGTGTTCCATGGTTGGAAAAAGAAAAAAAAAAGGGAGGGAGAGAGGAGAAAGAGTGGTGGTGTGAGAAAGGGAGGAACGGTCAACAGTTAGGGCATGGAGACCCTCAGCCCCCACCCTGGAAGGGGGACATTTTGTGGTATTAAGAGAAGAAGGGATGAACGCAGAGTCTATGATTGAGAAAGGGAGTGTGCTTTATGAGAAAGGGAGTGAGTGCGCTTTATGAGAAAGGGAGCGAGTGCGCTTTATGAGATAGGGAGCTTGTGCGCTTTATGAGAAAGGGAGCGAGTGCGCTTTATGAGAAAGGGAGTGAGTGCTTTATGAGAAAGGGAGTGAGTGCGCTTTATGAGAGGGAGCGAGTGTGCTTTATGAGAAAGGGAGTGAGTGCTTTATGAGAAAGGGAGTGAGTGTGCTTTATGAGAAAGGGAGTGAGTGCTTTATGAGAAAGGGATCGAGTGTGCTTTATGAGAAAGGGAGCGAGTGTGCTTTATGAGAAAGGGAGTGAGTGCTTTATGAGAAAGGGAGTGAGTGTGCTTTATGAGAAAGGGAGTGAGTGCTTTATGAGAAAGGGAGTGAGTGTGCTTTATGAGAAAAGGAGTGCTTTATGAAAAAGGGAGCGAGTGTGATTTATGAGAAAGGAAGTGAGTGTGCTTTATGAGAAAGGGAGCGAGTGTGCTTTATGAGAAAGGGAGTGAGTGTGCTTTATGAGAAAGGGAGCTAGTGTGGTTTATGATTTAGGGAGTGAGTGTGCTTTATGAGGAAGGGAGTGAGTGTGCTTTATGAGGAAGGGAGTGAGTGTGCTTTATGAGGAAGGGAGTGAGTGTGCTTTATGAGGAAGGGAGTGAGTGCTTTATGAGGGAGTGAGTGTGCTTTATGAGGAAGGGAGTGAGTGTGCTTTATGAGGAAGGGTGTGAGTGTGCTTTATGAGGAAGGGAGTGAGTGTGCTTTATGAGAAAGGGAGTGAGTGTGCTTTATGAGAAAGGGAGTGAGTGTGCTTTATGAGAGAGGGAGTGAGGGTGCTTTATGAGAAAGGGAGTGTGCTTTATGAGAAAGGGAGTGAGTGTGCTTTATGAGAGAGGGAGTGAGGGTGCTTTATGAGAAAGGGAGTGTGCTTTATGAGAAAGGGAGTGAGTGTGATTTATGAGAGAGGGAGTGAGGGTGCTTTATGAGAAAGGGAGTGTGCTTTATGAGAAAGGGAGTGAGTGTGCTTTATGAGGGAGTGAGTGTGCTTTATGAGGAAGGGGATAAATGTGGTGTATTAAATAAAAGGGAGAGTATGATGTGTGAGGGTGAATGTGGAGTGTGTAAGATGTGGGTGAGGGGGTGTGGTGGGTATGTGACTGTGCGCAGAAAGGGGATGCGTGAGGTCTGAGGAGTATGGGTGCCCCGATTTTTAAAAAAATCCTCCAGGGATGCCCTTACCTCAAAAAGGGTGCGAACCACTGCTTTAAAAGCGTTGCAAATGTAATTTTACATTTTTGGACTCTTTGACCAGCACAATTGATTCCACGATACGATTTATTCCACATGAGAAAAGGAGTCCTTCTACTGTATGTATCTGAACAAACAATGCTGGAGTGATTACAAAAGTCACCATCAGAAAGGAATTTCCTTATCCCAACGCAGCAAAGCCAATAATAGCAATACTTCTTCTGAAGACCAAAATCATAATATAGAAGGCTTGACCGAAATCAATTCGTAGAAAAATATGGTAGTCAACCCCGTACAAAATTAAATACGATGTTCTAAAATATTATTATTATTATTTTTATTTACTTGTAAGTTGTATTTTTAAAACCACAATACAATAAATGTGTAAAAATACGAGAAATACAAAATAATTTTCGTTTTCTAGAACCCAATGTGTGCGTCCTTTTGCCAGCAAGCAGCAGATTGCAGTGGGCCATCTTTTTTTAATATTGTTCCATTAGCAGACATTTATCAGTGGCCCAAAAGTTTTAAGGGGTAAAATGATAAGTGTAAATAAGCGCTAGTGTATTCAATGTTATACAGACAAAAGAACAAAACCTGTGATACAGTCTTTTGATGAAGGTAGTCCTTGAGCTGCCTTAGGGGTTGATCTGGGATCTTCCACCCAGATTTAGAAGATGTGTGTAGAATAACCTCTTATGGCGCTGAGGAAAAATGGATGGAACAAAGTCTTGTGCAGAAATTTCTTCTTGTATGGATACCTCAGAGAGGGAGACAAGAGATATACAAGAAACACCACAATAGTGTATTACCCTTTAGACAATATAAGACATGGTAATTAAAGTATAAAGAGCATTTAATGGTTAAAACAATTGTGTCTACAATTGGTATAAAACATATACTGGATTAATAAACAGTAGATGAACTTCTGTTGAATAAATGAAAATGGAGGCTTCCAAGCGCTTGTGCGAAGTGAAGCCGTGCTGCTCCGCCAATGGTAAAACTGAAATCCTACTCACCGTCCTTGGTCATCCAGGGACACCGTAGCTGTACCAACCAGGCGGTGACGTCAGCGGAGGAGACGCTTGCAATTCACTCGGCTGGTATAGAGACCACGAGCATACCAGGAAATCTCCCCGCACCTCACGAACAGACGTCCGGCACCCCACAGCAGGCGGCAACCCCTGGCAAAAGACCCCGTACCACTGCACATGTCCTACTCAAGGACGGTGAGTAGGATTTCAGTTTTACCATTGGCGGAGCAGCACGGCTTCACTTAGCACAAGCGCTTGGAAGCCTCCATTTTCATTTATTCAACAGAAGTTCATCTACTGTTTATTAATCCAGTATATGTTTTATACCAATTGTAGACACAATTGTTTTAACCATTAAATGCTCTTTGTACTTTAATTACCATGTCTTATATTGTCTAAAGGGTAATACACTATTGTGGTGTTTCTTGTATATCTCTTGTCTCCCTCTCTGAGGTATCCATACAAGAAGAAATTTCTGCACAAGACTTTGTTCCATCCATTTTTCCTCAGCGCCATAAGAGGTTATTCTACACACAGGCCCAAAAGTTTTAATGAAGACAAAGCCATTTAACAACAGCTGCTCCTCTGAAGGAACACAAATTGTATTTCCGTTGACATTTTTGACACCAACCTATTATTGTCCTTTGGTAGCCTCTACATGCCTACACTTTTATCTGTATAATGATGGCTGCTCCTAGTTAAGACCAAAAGGAGCAAGATCTCCAACAGACTAGGATCCAATTTGCAGAGGCGTAAAGATTCAGTGACACACACGTACAAGTAATTATTTTTTGTTTCACACAAAGTTAACAAGAGGCGAACATTTATCCTACTGATTGGCATTTGAGAACTTCTTGAGGGTTAAGAATGTAAGAACGTCACTATTGGTACCAGGCTGTCTTTATTGTGTTTGCCACTGTTACATCAACTTGCGCCCCCTTCAGCCAATGCACTTAAAAAAAAAAAAAAAAAGAATATATATAATATATATATATATATATATACATGTAGAGGTATCAGTACCGTGTTAGCCGAGCTTCAATAATCAAAAAATAAATAGATGATACCGTTCTGTGGCTAACGAAATGCTTTTATTTGTGCGAACTTTCGAGATACACTGATCACTTCTTCCGGCGATGTTACAATGAATGAAGCAAAAGGTATACTTAAATTTAAATATATATATATATATATATATATATATATATATATATATTTTTTTTTTAAAGTAATGGTGGGTGAAAAAGGCGACAGAAAACCTCAACGGTTAGCATATAGCCAATAAAGAATATCAGAATACCATTATCACCTCGCATACAGTGCTCCCACTGCAGCAAGGGATTCTGGGAGATGACATGCAAATGAGCACACAATGTGTCACCTTTTGCCTGAAATATCCATGTCACATGGAGCCCATTTAAGCTGATGTATCGCTGTTTACACAGCTTTTAAACACAGCATGGGACTAAAGAGAAAAAAAGGAAGCAAACCGCGCACTGCCAGGGAGTCAGGTGGTGAAAAGCAATATCCTATTTATCCTGAGACTGCTACACACCCACCTGTCAGTGCCACTCCGGGCGGCCCAGAGTCACTCAGAACATGCACTGCGATCCCTGGCAAGGCCACCCTGTAAAATAAACACAATGAATGATCAATGAGAAAAAAAACCCTTACCACTGCGTGTGTAGATGCATCTACACATGCAGTGGTAAGGGGATCTGTCTCTCTGATCATGGGTGTGTAGCAGTCTCAGGCCAAAGCTCCTATTGGCTGAGGTGCGGCGCACGGACCAACCAGCGGCCCGGAGGTGCGTCCTGGGTGGCGGGGATGCATTGCGAATTGACAGGCCCATGGTGAGGCACACAATGATTGCGGCGCTCTAGTGGGCATGCGCGGGCGGAGAGAGGGGGCGTGTTTACCCCTCGGCATTTTGTCCGACATGGTGGCGCCTCGCGTGACGGCATGCGCAGTGGAGGGGTATGTCAATTTTATCAATTAGCCTCAATTATTTGGGATTAAGAGAGGGGTATATAAGAAACCCAGGTTGCTCCATGCCCATACTCCTTGATAAAGGACCTACCCATCCGAAACGCGTAGGAGGATCTTTGTTCCCCTCCTGGGGTGATGTTTTTACTGGCTATGTGCTGAATAAATAGGATATTACTTTTCACCACCGTTTGCTTCCTTTTTTCTCTTTGCTCTGGATTTCTATTTCGATGGCTGGCACGCCACAGTGGACCACCAGAGACTACAGGAGTGGGTAAGAATCTTACAATTATTCTTTATGACCATTGTAGATGAGTACCTTTACCTGGATCATTCATATAAGGTGTATGTGAGGTGAATTGAGCATTATTACGCTTCCTCTAAATACCATTGATCTTGGTATGTATTGGTGACTCACAGGCCATTTTGAAATATACCCACTCCGCTATAGTCTATTTGGGGCCCTTTAAGATTTATTGACTACTGGATGAAGTTTATCAACGGTTGGAGCACCCTTCTCCCCCCCCCCCCCTCCTTGGACACAGCATGGGACTAGCATGCTGTGTTTAAAAGCTGTGTGAACAGCGATACATCAGCTTAAATGGGCTCCATGTGAATGGATATTCCAGGCAAAAGGTGACACATTGTGTGCTCATTTGCATGTCATCTCCCAGAATCCCTTGCTGCAGTGGGAGCACTGTATGTGAGGTGATAATGGTTGAAAGGCAGGGTTGCAGACCTGTCTGAGACATGTGAATGTGCTCACAAGTGATATTCTTTATTGGAGATATATATATATATATATATATGAGAAAGTCAAACCGCGCTCTTGCTTCCTAACAGGATCTCGTAGTGGATCAACTCTTCCCTCTTGCAGCTGATGTGATGTGAAGGCACCCCTCCTCCACAGGTCCCGTCGCAGGATGGCTCCAAACGCGGGCAACAGCAGGAAATGAAACACAAAAGCGCACCGAGGGTCAAGATTTAATTAAAACATGTTAGTAGTAGTAACAATAAAAACTTACATAAAAGGTTAAGTACATCCAGTATTGAGGTGCAGAGGAAACAGTCCTGGTGGTGTCCTGGGCATAAAGAGATGGTGCAGAGGCTTCCGAGGTAGACCCGCGCGCTGGGGCTGCCTGGCTCAGCACCACGTTGTTCTTACTTCCGGGTTGCAGCTTCTCGCAGGACCCGTGAATAGTAGCCCGCCTCAAACGCCGGTTCCCCAGAGGAACTCACTCCGGCGTGCCGAAGGGTCTCTCGTTGTTGATGGGACAGCTGGGGGTAGGTACACCAGTGGGCTGACTTCTAGCTGCACCGTAGGGCTTTCGCAACGCGTTTCACACAGAGTTGTGCTTCATCAGGCATATTTTTGGACACCTACGTGGGGGCCTTTTAAACAGTAATACTGGGTTCCCGATAGGGTAGAGAATTAGCCAATAGGAGTACATGCATATTAAATGCAATGTACTGACGAGGCTTTACAGGTATTATGAATGCAAACAATATGCACTCAACCTTTTACTAATAAAAACAAAATAAATCACGGAGAAGCTGCAACCCGGAAGTAAGAACAACGTGGTGCTGAGCCAGGCAGCCCCAGCGCGCGGGTCTACCTTGTAAGCCTCTGCACCATCTCTTTATGCCCAGGACACCACCAGGACTGTTTCCTCTGCACCTCAATACCTGTACTGGATGTACTTAACCTTATATGTAAATTTTTATTGTTACTACTACTAACATGTTTTAATTAAATCTTGACCTACGGTGCGCTTTTGTGTTTCATTCCCTGATATATATATATATATATATTATAGCAGAAAATAGCCGTGTTAGTCCAGTTGCGATAGTGCAGAATAAATTAGTTCTTCAGTATTAGGTGATACCTTTTTTATTGGACTAACAATTTATGTCATAGGAGAAGCTTTCAAGTGTTCTCCTCTCTTCTTCAGGTCAAGCAATACTGATATACAAAGGATTCAATGGCTAAAACAGTGTAGTGTTTTTTTGTTTTTTTTTCCCCTCTCCCTACACTGTTTTAGCCATTGAATCCTTTGTATACCAGTATTGCTTGACCTGAAGAAGAGAGGAGAACACTTGAAAGCTTCTCCTATGACATAAATTGTTAGTCCAATAAAAAAGGTATCACCTAATACTGAAGAACATATATATATATATATATATATATATATATATATATATATATATATATATATTTTTTTTTTTTTTTTCTTTCCCCCCTTCATTTTAGTGTTACTTATGTTATTCTTTTGTTGCTTCCCAGAGTAGAGTAAGGTGGCAAAGTCCTTTTTGACCCCATTTAAAAATACACATTTATGGGGAAAAAACAGATGTGTTTGTATTAAAGAAAAATAAATAAATAATAATTCAGAAATGAGTCATGGGCTATGTTAGGGCTGCACCCGTACCTCCTTACTTTAGGTTGGGGGGAAGGGGTGGGAACAACGACGACCTGATTCAAACACTGCAAATAAACACAAATGTATTATAAATAAATAAGAGGAAGTGGGAGTGCTGCTTTTACCAACCAAACTGAGCTACATACAATACATGCCTTTTTACAAGGATACTGATTAAAAGTTACCAAGTAGATAATGGTTAGTGATTAATAACTAGTGTTACTTTTTCACTCAAGGTGGGAATGTCACGGAATCCCCTAATTTTCTCCCTGCATATTGCCTACGCATTTTTCAAACATTGAGACTTTGGGGGGAAAAAAATACATGAAAAGAAAGAAAGAAAAAAAAAAACTTTCAAACATCAAATGTTATACAGAAAAATTGTGCCACCTAGTGGTTGGTTTGGAAGGAACATAAATGGTTTATATTGAAAGCCACAGTTCTCCATCAAGGCAGGAAATAGTACCAAAAATAGGGTGATATATACTAAAATCCTTAGAAAACATTGCCTTTATTTTTTTTTTTAACCCGATTAATCAGCTTGACATATATGCAAACCGGAATCCCAGGTGGCATGATGCTTTAAACCAGATCTCCGCAACTTGCAGAGCCCACGGACCAAATCAAGTCCCCAAAGGACCTTGGAGTGACCCTCGGACTGACTGGCCCTGGTAATTTCACTGCAGTTGCACATCAGCTAAGTGCATGTTTTTACACTGACACTCTATAAACAGAATAGAAAAACATGGAGCTTGACGGCAGATTAGGACCATTTGACCCATCTTGTCTGCCCATTTTCCCATCTGCTGTAAAACCTCACACTACTTGATCCTTGGATTTATTTTACATTTAGGTTAGCCTTATGTCTATGTCCATTTTAAAATACATTACTTGCCTACTTTTAAGTTAGTTAAAATAATTACACCCAAGTATACTTTTCCTCTATAGCAGTTGACATCATACTGCCATTAATCTTGTAGTCTGCCTTTTGCATTTTCGTGACCCAAGTGCATTATTTTGCACTTTTGGGCATTAAATTGTAGTTGTTACACTGTCCATTCCTATAATCCAGGGGTGTGCAAACTTCCTGCTCTGCACTCCCCCCTGCCTGCTCTCCCTGTGGCTCGCGCCCCCCTTAACTTTAACGTGGGGTCATGTGACGTCACCCCGCAGCGTCATTTGACACCCGTCGCCATGACGCGTGGACCGAAGCCAGGTAAGAGTGTTTACAGAAGCCTCTTGCTGAACAGCGCGGGGTCTCTAACTGCCACGCCCCCCCAAAAACTCTAGCGCCCCCCAGTTTGCGTCCCCCTGCTCTAATCTACCTAAATCAATCATTTTGTGTACCTTCCCTGGAGTGTCAACCCTGTCGCTGACTGTTGTGTCGTCTGCAAGGAGATACACTTTCCAGATGATTTGTAGTGTCACAAAAAGATATTACAGAGCGCCGGTCCTAAGCACAGATCCCCAAGGTATTCCACCGGTCACGCTCCTCCTCTGAATGTGTTCCATTTAGCACAAACCTGTGTTGCCTATCTTTCAACCTGCGTCTTATCCATTCATCCACCGTTCAATCCCAAACATTGGCACTTGTTAATTTGTGGTCTGTGTGGGACAGTGTCAAAGGCCTTTTATGTTGCCTGGGATCTGGTCAGTTGCTGGACTTTGGATACTACCTTTCAGCAGTGTTTCCACAAGCTAAGGTAATAAAAAATATATAGTACAGATGTTATAAATGCTTGAAGAATTACACACACACACACACACACACACACACACACACACACACACACACACACACACACACACACACACACACACACACACTTATGAGTGTGCAATAAACCAGAATATGTAATGAAATAAGTCACCTAAATGCAGCCACTAAATTCTAACCTCAGACAAAGATTTGATACATAAACAAAAAACAAATGAATAAAAGGGCGCAAATGAATTGACCAATAGATAATAAATAATATAACCAATATGGAAGAGGTCCGAGATAGTAACAAAGTTCCAACTTCTTGAAATCCTATAGAGAATGAAAGAGAAGCCACAATAGTGAAGTACTAAAAGGCAAGTTTTTATAAGCAATAGAAAATTGGCTACTTGCAATGTAGCAGATAACATACAGCCACACTGCCAGATTTTATCACACAAACAATCTGGCTTTGGACTCCTCCGTCAGTGAAGCGGCTGCTCCTGCAGTGGAATCCCAGGTTTGTATGCCGTGTTGTTACTCCAGCAGTAAAGTCCCGCGATCGGGATCCAGAATCTCGTGGTCGTGACGTCAGACGCCGGTATAGGAGTCAGTCCACTTGGACTGTGGAATCACTGTGTGTGTGTGTGTGTGTGTGTGTGTGTGTGTGTGTGTGTGTGTGTGTGTGTGTGTGTGTGTGTGTGCGCGCTATATATATACACACACGCACACACACAAAATATATAGATGTGTATATATAGCAGATTAAATGAGTAATTCAGTATTAGGTAATACCTTTTTTTTATTTGGACTAACAATTTATGTCATAGGACAAGCTTTTGAGAGTTCTCCTCTTCGGCAGAGGTTTGGAAAGCAGAAAAGAGAATAGATAAGGTAGGTGAGAAAGGGAGGTTTGAAGAAGGTGACAAGTAACAGCATGGAGGAGGGGGAAGAGGGTGCTGGGGGCGAGAGTTGTGGATAAGAGAGGCAGACAGGATAATTACAAACAATAGTGATAGTGTGTGGGAAACCCCATGTCTGCATCAAGTCCACTTGTTTTGGTGTCAAAGAGTCTTATCATTCTGAGTTCAAATGTTTTCCGTTCTTGGGTGCTTTTAAACATTCCATTGAGGATTTTGATTTTTAGATCATTTATGGAATGATCTGGAATGAGAAATTATGTCCCACTGGTGAGCAGTATCTTCCTTCTTCATGGTGTTGTATAGAGTGTCTGTGCATATTCATTCTGCCTTTAAGTTTTTGGCTGGTTTCCCCAATGTAGCAACCTTGGTCACATTTGTTACATTGAATCATACAGTATATACAACATTCCTGGATGTGCAGCAGTATGATCCTTTAACATTTACAGTTCCATTGTTGTGACTGGCTGTGGGATCTTGGCATATATGTTTGCAGAGTTTGCAACGTATGTTTTTGTACCATTATCAGTTTCTTTAATTTCGTTATGAAGTTTTCTGTTGACTAATTTCTGTTTGAGGTTTGGTGGTTGCCGAAACGCAAGAATGGGAGGTTTGGGGAAGATTTCTTTTAATGTCACATCCTCTGCCAGCATGGGTTGCAGATATTTTATTATTTTGCATTTTCCCTATAGGTACGGTTGTATGCAGCCACTAGTGGTATACGTGTGGTAGATTCTGTCTGTATTGTAGCAGGTGTTCGTGGGGCTTTTAGTGCAGATGTACTAGTTCTGGCTTGTATCCCTTCTGTCTGAACGATTCGGTCAGGGTTGTGTGATGCCTGTTTCTGTCTTCAGTGTCAGAGCATATGCGGTGGTATCTTATAGCCTGGCTGTGTATGATACCTTGTTTGGTATGAGTGGGATGAAAGATGGAGTTGTGGAGGTAACTGCATCTGTCAGTTGGTTTCTTGAATACAGATGTGTGTAGTTTGCCATTTTTCAGTGTTACTGTTGTATCTAGAAAGTTTACTAGGTTTGCCGAATAATCCATTTTGAGTTTAATTGATGGATGGAATGAGTTCAGGGACTCGTGGAATTGTTTTAGATTTCCTTCACCCTCAGTCCATATTATAAACAGGTCATCAATGTATCTGTAATATTTGTAGGGGCATGTACAAATATGAGGAAACTTTGTGCATGATTTGCCATGCAAAGATTGGCATATTGCGGTGCCATCTTGGTAACCATTGCAGTCACCATTAGTTGTAGGTACATCTCCTTGTTGAAGCTGAAGTAGTTGTGTGTGAGAATGTATTCTATCAGTTGTTTGCTAAATACTTCAGTGCTGTATTTCTAATCCAGGGGAGATGCTGTAAGGAAATGCAGGCATGCCTCAATACCATCCTTGTGGGGGATGTTGCTGTAAAGGGATTCTACATCTATGGTAACTAGCAGTGTGTTGGATGGTAGTTGGTTGATGTTGTTAAGGTTATTGAGAAAATATGTGGTATCTTGTATGAAGCGGTTGGTGCTTGCGACTAAAGGTTTGAGGATATTCTCCACTAAGCCTGATATTTGTTCAGTAAGTGTATTCATACCTATATTATAATTGGTCTGCCGGGTTTCCTGGTTTGTGGATTTTGGGAAAATGATTTTAGTTGCTTTGTTTATTCCTGGGTTGGATCATGCTCGAGTTTCTTGTAGTAGGTGTTGTCTGTGAGTTGTCTATTGCCTTCTTCTATGTATTTATTTGTGTTCATAAGCACCACTGCACACCTTTATCTGCTGGTTTGATGGTGATGTTGTGGGTGTTTCGCAGTTCCTTGATTGCAGATCTCTCCATGAGGAATAGGTTGTACATTGTTTTTTTCTGCTGAGCTGATGCTAGTGAGGAAACTCACGAACTGGAGCTCTGTATGTAGCCGTTTAGTTTGACATTGCCTCCTGTTGGTGGTGTGAAATAGGTGTTGTTGTACTCTGTCATTATGGGGGATGCACTCTTTTTTGTGGAAATATTCTTTCAGTCAGTCTCCTACACATTATATTGCCTAAATCAGACTCAAAAGCAAAGAGTGTCTGCATACGTCTATGGCATTTCAAACACAATAAGGATTATAAAATACAAGGATTTGCAAACATAAATTCAGCCATGCAATTAAATTTATCAACGCTATACACAAACAATAAAAAGACGAGTAGATCTTACTTTTCACCTAGTTTGTATAAATCAATTAAATGACATATGCAAAGTCTAAATGCAAAAAAAAGGTGTAATTTCGCTTAAAAAAAAAAAAAAAAAAAGGTTCTCTCTAAAAAAACCCATATCTGATGGATTCCCATTCCTGAAGTCGAAATAATTAATTACATTCCAGGGTGTCTTCAAACTTTCCTGGGACATTTTCTAGATTTCCGGAATTTACTTCTTCCTGTTTTTATTTATCACCGAAAAACTTTGAGGGTGATCTTCCGTACAAGTTTTATGTAAGTCAATAACCGTTTAGAAAATGTTAAAGTTCATACTGGGAGCGTATTGAAACGATTTGTTCAAACGGGAAAGTTCTGCTTTCGATGGATCTATATATGATATATTAATCACTCCTGCAGATTCTTCAAAATATATATCTGTGTCTGCACATATTTGATGGTTCTAACCGAGGATTCTATATCAAATTTTATATTTGTTAAAATCAAATTCATACTTTGTTGAACATTATCTTTCATCCTCCCATCTCCTTCCCCCCTCCTCCCTTGAAGGAATATGGGTTATATAAGTTTAAAGATTTAGACAAATCAATATATATTATGTTATAAACAAATAAAGATAAAATTAATATTTGAGACAATCTTTCACTTTCCTTGGATCAATTGGAAATATCAATCAGATATGTTTTTTTAGAGATACTTTTTTTTTTTTTTTTTTTTTTAAGAGAAATGACACATTTTTTGCATTTGTAATTTCATTGATTATACAAACTAGGTGAAAAGTAATATCTACTCATCTTTTTATTGTTTGTGTATAGTGTTGATTAATTGGATGGCTGAATTTAATGTTTGCAAATCCTTGTATCTTTAAATCCTTATGGTGTTTGAAATGCCATTGACGTTGTATACAGACACTCTTTGCTTTTGAGTCTGATTTAGGCAATAAGGTGTATGACGGGTATTCAATCATAAAAAATTCAATTAGAACTTTTGGAATAGAAATATCCTAGGGGTTGCTTTGTTAATCTCTAATTATGTCATGTGCTGGAGGCAATAATCCAAGTTTCATGAATTGTTTTTATTTTTTTTATTCTTCATTGACCGACTATTGCAAGGAAGACAGAATAGTTTGCAACTAAAGTAACCACTTTTTAAGTCCTGTGATTCTGCAACCCGTTTTTTAAATGTTCATAAGTGTTATGCTAATTGTTGGTGTTTCAGTGGGCGTGGGAACCGGTATTTGATTGTCAGAGCAGGCTCAACCAGTGCTCGACCTGTTCACTTCCGGGTTCGTGTTACACTTAAATACCCTGAGCTGAGGGTTACACGAATAGGGACCTTGACAATGCGCTTGCAGCGCGAAACATGTTGGCCTGTTTTTGACCCTTTTTTTATGGTCAAATAAAGTAAGTTACCCCCTCTACCTCTTTTTTGTGATACAACGTAAACTTTACCTACTATTGGAGCATTATACTTTGGATCAGATCTCCACTGCGAGCCTGGCTGAGACTATTATCTTACACTAATCTTAGTTGTCAATTAGTGGTTTATTACAGCTATATGATCACTGCAACTCTGAATTTATAGTAATTAGACACCACTTTCGATACTACCAAACAGCAGCTAATTAAGCATACACCTTAATCATACTTATTAGGGGATCCTGCTCTCAATTACTCTGAGCAGGACTTCAAACCCTTGCACTAATCACTGACACACAGGCATTTTGCCTCCCATCCTATTGCCTGCTCTCCCTCCCTGACTTTTATCCCGGATAAATGCTAAGTTTTACCTAGCCCAGACTGTGCTCAATTAAGTGCTATCCTCATTGGCGGTCGCTGTGACCTCTTCCCAGTGTCTCTCCAATGTAACTGTTTTTTATGTTTTTTTTTTAAACCTTACCTCAACCAGTTCCCCGGAGCTGATGATTTCCCAGCATACAGGACCCCCCCTGATTTCTAAGATATTTACAGTTTTGTTGACCTGGTTTATAAAAAACAAAAACAAAACAAACATGGCCGCATGGTCACCAATAGAAAGCCACGTCATCAGCTTTTCTATTAGCTGCCGGAGCAACCCCTGACTCCACCGCCATTTTGAATCTTCCAACATGGCTAGTTGATGGCCGTCTTATTTGCTCATGAACCAAAGGGTCCACAGATGTCGTGGGGCCACAAATGCACTCTTGCCGACTGCCCATTAGATAAGTAAAACAATTAAATTAGGTGTGATTGCTGCTTTAAGATGTTTATTTAAACAAAAAAAAAACACACGAAGATACAAGGAGTTTTTCCTTGAGAAAGGCTGTAGTTACAGCAGAAACATTGTTCACTTAAAAATAAAAGATCCTTTTGAAACTGATCCGATGTGCCCACTTTCTTTACTTCTAAACTACTGTAAATGATGTACAAAAGGACAACTGCAGGTCTGCCCAGGAGTTAAAAGCACCGGTATTTAAAAGGCCTATATGATTATTCTCTTCTATAGGAGTGCTCCAAAACCCTTTCTATGCGATTACATTGCTGGAAAACCATGATCAGAGATCATCAGTGTCCCTCCACGCCATGGCACTTGACAATGGAAGGCTGCGCCTCAAAATGTACCCAAAGGCCCCATACGGTCAGAGGTCCACATGCCCACTCTACAAATCCCCAAGAACAGGCACCACAACCCACTCAACACCCAAATGGAATCCTGGGCCCCAGGTGTTCTTGTAGGAAACCCGGCCTGATAACAGTATATAAAAACACATGCAATCAGGAAGAGCAACATTGCTATTGATACCTCATTCTGATCAACTCCACCCAGCAAGAGCAATATCTGGTTAACATTATAGGCCTACCTGAAGTCGTGAGTTCATGAGCATGAATTCCTGTTGCGCCTTTAAGTTGTCATTCATAGATTTGGAAAGCAAGAACCCCATTTTGACCTTAAAAAATAAAAATAAAAAAGGAAGGACAGCAATCATTACGGTTTCAGGGGTAAACAGTAAACCCATAAAAAACATAGAACATCTCCACACTTCTGTGATACACCCTGAAAAACCCAAAGGAGAACATTTCTTTACAATTGACCGTAAGCTTCTTTTATTTGGATTCGTAAGCAGTTTTCAATCATTCTGAACCTTCTTTATTTGTAGCTTAGTTTTTTGTTTTTTTTTACCTTTTTGTTCCTTTATTTTGTTTTCTTTTCTCAATCTTTTTGCGTATTTAATTAGTTTTAGGTGGGGGGGGGGGTAGTATTTTTGAAGCACTTGGAACCGTAGTAGCCGCAAATCCAGCGCAATACGTTGCAGTCACCTCTGTCAGCAAAAGATTTAAAAGTTCTATTTCTACATACAGGGAAAGAGTGATTCAGATGACCACCTACAGAGATATCTACTGGCCAGCCTACCCACCTCTGACCACCTACAGAGATATCTACTGGCCAGCCTACCCACCTCTGACCACCTACAGAGATATCTACTGGCCAGCCTACCCACCTCTGACCACCTACAGAGATATCTACTGGCCAGCCTACCCACCTCTGACCACCTACAGAGATATCTACTGGCCAGCCTACCCACCTCTGACCACCTACAGAGATATCTACTGGCCAGCCTACCCACTTCTGACCACCTACAGAGATATCTACTGGCCAGCCTACCCACCTCTGACCACCTACAGAGATATCTACTGGCCAGCCTACCCACCTCTGACCAACTACAGAGATATCTACTGGCCAGCCTACCTCTGACCACCTACAGAGATATCTACTGACCACCTACAGAGATATCTACCCACCTCTGACCACCTACAGAGATATCTACTGGCCAGCTGGATGCATGGGTGTCACTGCTGCGTCGACCCCCTAGTTACCTCCCCCCTCTGGAACAGAAAGGGTTAATGAAAAATAATGTGACAATTACTCGAATGGAAAACATTTGACTTGACATTTATTTATAGACACTAAATGGCATACATGGGGGGTGCTGAAGGCCCCCTGGGCTTCTACATTGTTACTGTTACTGATTTTGTATGTATAGCACCCCCACCCAACAAATACTTCCTGCCCTGCTGATTGCATAATGTTTCCTATACCAAAATACACACAGTGTGAAGGACGTTCAAAGAGCCCAGCTTCATGCAGCTCTCAAAAAGGGGGCAGAAGTTAAACCACAGCAGTTTCTAGATGAGATTTACGGTTTGGTTACCTTAATTAATATACATTTTACTTATACAGTTATCACACTACACATCGTAAATAGAAGCGCAGTGAATGCCAGGCCCACCGTACAGTACTTCCAAGTTAATATTGTGTTACAGGCACGCTAGGTAAAGTACCCAGCCCATTACTAGAGACACCGTGTGGGCTTTGTATAAAATGCCTGCACTACAGCTACTGCACGGATACTGTGTACGTGATACATGATCTGTACATGATACTGTATGGCTGTGCCTCTCTATTCCTTCTGTCAAAGAAGGGGGATTTGTACCAATTTCCTGTATTTTGCAACGGGGATTTCAGACACTGCAGTACTAGTGCTTCTTCCCAGCTAAGAACATGCTCCTAAAACACTCCCCTGCATGCAACTCGAATACCTAAACATGCACAGAGGGATCTTTGTCTTTTCTGCACCATGCGGCCACCCACTTACTTTGTGTGCTTACAAGATGGGGGGAAAAAAGAAGTGACTGTGTATTTGTCACCTGCCTGTTGCCCTTTCCCGATCAGCTCCTTTTTTTACTTCTGACACCTCCAGTCCCAGGCTGGAGAAAATGAAAGAGAAAGGTCAGGGCGGTGGGATATCAATGACACGGGCTGGTTAACCCCTCCCCTGCTGCAGGAGCGTGCAAGGCTATGTATTGCAATGGGGGTGAGCAGCTCAGCAGGGAAGTGGTTATTAGTAGTAGGCACAGTTATAGCTGCCAGTACAGGAGGGCTGTGGGAGGGGTGCTGCTTTGGGTTGGGATTGCTCTCTTGCAAGGAGTGCAGTATTACTGCTTGAGCTGTGCAGGAGACAGGCAGCGCCCACTCCTGGCAGAGCACGGAGCCTCCACAAGTGCTGCCTGCTTTGTACTATGAGTTTAACTCTGATGTTCCGGTTTTTAGTTTTTTTACCAATCAAAATCTGACGTTCTTTCGTTTTTTTTTTTAAATCACAAAATGTTAGTATTTTGTCCCCCAAACAAGTCCTGCTTTTCTTCTTCCTTTAAAAAAAAATATTTTTCTAATGTTAATACTGGTGATGTACCGGGTCCTTAAAAACCTAGTCCTCTTATCCCACCGCCGTCCTTCTCTCCCTCCGCTGCTGTCCTCTGCAAGCTGCCATCTAACTCTTCCGCCGCCACCGGCTGCTGTCGTCAGGCTGCTGTCGTCAGGCTGCCATCTAAGGCCTCGGCCAGGCAGGGAACGGGCACGCTGGTGCGCTGCGCGGTGCTCGGCCAACCGATTCGTGGCCGGCTAGGCGCGCGCTCGCCTGGGGGCGCGGCCACGACGTCACGGAGCTGGTTCGCTCTTATTGGACGAACCGCTCACGTGACGCGCTTGCAAGCGGCAAATTCAAATTTGCTTGCTCTGAGCTCCAAGCAGGCGCTTGCTCACGCTGGCCACACACATTGCCACAATGTGTTTCATCCCGCCCAGCGCCACCCGCGCCGAGGCCAAACTCTCCCTCTGCCGTTGGCTGCTCTTGTCCTCTGCAGGCTGCCATCTTCTCCCTCTGCGCCCTGGCAGCTTTTGTGTGCACAGGTGAAAAGTTTGCGCACCCCTGGTCTAGATCTTAAAATAAATGATAAAGTTGTGTTACTTCACAGCACCTGTCCGCAGCATCACACTTGGAACACTGTTATGACAATAATGTCCCTTGTCTTGTGGCCTGACTGAATCTCATTCCATTTTTGCTTGTGTCTAAGGTTAATCTCAGAGCCTCCAATTGTACTGAACCTGTTTCTTTTTGGTCGTGTACCGAGGGCCGCTGCAAGGATATTAGATGCACAAGCAAACCTTTAGCCTAGCAGCCCACCCCCAATTACATTTCACTTTTAACACCATAAGTACAAGAAGAAATGCACATCACACGCACTCCTTTCTCCCCCTTTTTGCCTCTCCCATATTGTCTCCTGTTGCAGGGTACATGCAACCACACGCAGGTTTTCTTGATACGGCTTATTTATTGAGCCTTTAAAAAAATACAGCACACAAAAACAAAACAACTTATTGTCAGCATACAAAAACAAAATAGCTTCTCTTCAGCATAGAAAAACAAGGCAGCTTCTTTTCAACATGCAGGACACAGACAGTTCATCAAACATGTACTTTGAAAACAGACCTTGCAGCAGTAATCTTACTTCAGCATTGCACTCCTGTCTCCTGACCAGCTAGCTCTCATGTGTGTCTAGCCTGTTGTTTTTAAAGCCCCTTGATGAGGCAGCTGGGATCAGACTAATTAAGCAGCCCTCTCAACTGAACTTAACTTCGTCACTGCTGCACTGCAAACCTAAACATAGGTTTGCCAGGTATATGGCTGGTGACATTTATTCACCCTGTCACATTCCTCCCGTTAGTGTGTGGCTGGGGCCACGTACGGCTGAAGCCCGACCATCCACCCC
This sequence comes from Ascaphus truei, assembly GCF_040206685.1. NCBI lineage: Eukaryota > Metazoa > Chordata > Amphibia > Anura > Ascaphidae > Ascaphus > Ascaphus truei. The sequence goes on along the minus strand of NC_134483.1, from coordinate 159,901,189 downwards.
TTCTCTAGAAAAGAAATCAGCATTTGCATTTTCTTTTCCAGGCCTCTGCTGAATCTCAAATGAGAAGGGTTGGAGGGCCATATACCACCTGTTCAATCTAGCATTGGAGTTCTTCATAGTATTTAACCACTTTAATGGAGCATGGTCTTTTACCAACGTAAAATAGACTCCCGCCAGGTAATGCCTCAAGGCCTCAATTGCCCACTTTACTGTGAGGCACTCCTTCTCAATTACTGAGTAGTTTTTTTCCCTTGGGAACAATTTCCTACTCAGAAAAAGGATCGGATGTTCCACTCCCTCAAACTGTTGTGACAACACTGCCCCTAGCCCTATCTCTGAAGCATTGGTTTGCACTACAAAAGGCCTGTTAAAGTCTGGGCTTCTAAGGATGGGACCCTCTGATAGACATGTCCCAAAGGCTCTCTGACACTCCCTTGACCATACCACTTGTGTAGGGGCACACTTTTTTGTGAGGTCCGTTAATGGGGCTGCAACTTCCGAGTAGTTGGGGATGAACCGCTGATAGTACCCTGCTAAACCGAGCAGAGAGCGTACCTGCGTTTTTGTTTGGGGGGTCAGAACTTCTTTCAGGGCAGCTACCTTCTCGGCTAGTGGCCTTACTTTTCCACCTCCCACTGCATACCCTAAGTATTTGGTTTCCGCCTTACCTAAGGCACATTTCTTAGGGTTGGCTGTGAGCCCTGCCTCTCTTAGAGATTTGAGGCCCGCTTTCAGCCTATTTAGATGGGCCCGCCAGTGTTTACAATAAATGACAATGTCATCTAGGTAGGCTGCGGCATACTGTAAGCCCTATGAGGTCTCAGCACTTTATCCTCTGAAATGTGGCTGGGGCTCCATGCAGTCCAAATGGCATTGTCACAAACTGGTATAAACCCATGGGAGTGGCAAAGGCTGTTTTGCACTTGGACTTTTCCTCTAAAGGTATTTGCGGTATCTTGCGTTCTTCTCAAGGATGTCTTCTTTCTACCCCCTTTGTATCTAAAGCTCTCTCCCGCCTTAAATCTTTCTCACTTTCTGCCCCGCACCTCTGGAATGCCGTTCCCCTCAATACCCGACTAGCACCCTCTCTGTCCACCTTTAAGACCCACCTTAAGACACATCTGCTTAAAGATGCATATGAATAGCACTGGATAATCCTGGACACATGATAAATAAAGCTTGGCCCCCTGCAGACACACTAGAATTCCCTCCTACTGTCTCTGTACGTTCTCCCTACCTACCAATTAGATTGTAAGCTCCTCGGAGCAGGGACTCCTCTTCCTTAATGTTACTTTTATGTCTGAAGCACTTATTCCCATGACCTGATTTATATTATTTGTTATTTATATGATATGTATTACTACTGTGAAGCGCTATGTACATTTATGGCGCTATATAAATAAAGACATACAATACAATTTGCCAGTATCCTTTGTTAAGTCCAGCGTGGATATATATTTCCGCGTTACCAAGGGCGTCAATTAACTCGTCCACCCTTGGCATCGGATATGCATCAAACTTGGATACCGCATTGACCTTTCGGAGGTCCACACAAAATCTTACCTTCCCATCGGGTTTAGGGACCATAACTAGTGGACTACACCACTCACTGCATGATTCCTCAATCACGCCTAAGTGTAACATTTCTTGTACCTCCTTCGCTACCAGGGCCTTACGACTTTCAGTCAACCTATAAGGACGGGAACGTACTTTTACCCCAGGTGCTGTCTCTATCACATGTGAAACTAAATTAGTTTGCCCTGGCAAATCAGAAAAAACATCATGGAATTGTGTAATTATTTCTAACAAGTCCCCTTTTTGTTCAGAGGACAATTATCTACCCATTGGGATTTTCTCGTCACCACCGATGTTCCCCCGTGGGGGCTGAGGACCCAGGTCCGTTTCCTCCTCCACCGGGTGGATGAATAGAAACCGCTGCACCTTCCAGGGTTTCAGCAAGTTCACATGGTAAATTTGTTTACCCTTCTTGGACCCTGGTTGAGCGATCTCGTAATCCACATCACCCGTGCGGCGGAGTACTTCGAATGGGCCCTGCCATTTGGCTAGGAGTTTACTCTCAGAACTGGGTAACAATAACATCACCTGGTCTCCCAGGTGAAACACTCTCATACGAGCATTTTGATTATAGTGTCTTTCCTGACTGTCCTGGGCTGATCTAAGATTCTCCCTAGCAAAATGACCGACCATATCTAGGCGCTTCCTAAGGTCCAATACATATTGCAGGGTATTCTTAGAAGGGGACCGCTGTTCCTCCCAGGACTCCTTTACGAGATCTAGGATACCCCGGGGTTGGCGGCCACACCGCAGTTCAAATGGAGAGAATCCCGTGGAGGCCTGAGGAACTTCCCGCACTGCAAACAGCAGAAAAGGGAGAAGTTCATCACAAGCTCTCTTCTCTGAATCTACAAATTTTCTCAGCATCCCTTTTAGAGTTCGGTTAAATCTTTCCACCAATCCGTCAGTCTGTGGATGGTAGACCGATGTCCGAACAAACTTGACCTCTAGTAACTTTAAGACATCCTGCATCAGTTTAGCCATAAAATTTGTACCTTGGTCTGACAACATAACCTGGGGAAGTCTAACCCGCGAGAACAGCTCCAACAACTTGTTGGCTACTTGCTTCGCCGTTGCTGTCCTCAGGGGGAACGCCTCAGGATATCTTGTTGCATAGTCAACTATTACAAGGATAAACCTGTGTCCTTTCGCAGAAGGTTCTAGAGGTCCTACCAAGTCTACCCCAATCCTCTCAAAGGGAACTGACACCAAGAGTAGAGGAATCAAAGGGGCTGGTTTTTGTCCCTTCGGACTAGTTAGCTGGCACTCAGGACATGCCGCACATAACTTAGCAAGATCACTATGCATCCCTGGCCAATAGAATTGGGACGAAATACGGTCCAATGTTTTATCCCTACCAAGGTGACCACCCCAAGGGACAGTATGGGCTAGAGTGAACACAGATTTAACAAATGCCTTGGGAACCAATATCTGTCTGGTGACCTCCCCTGTTTGTGTCTGCCTATTCACCCTATACAGGATATCATTTGATAATTCAAAATGGGGGAATACTATCACCCCCTGTGCATTCATTATCTGCTCATCAATTTTTACCACTTTATCATATTTTCTAGCAAGGACTGGGTCTTCTCTTTGCCTCTGGCGAAAATTAGGGAGGTATAGGTCTGGTAAATCTCCAGGGGCCATATCCCCCTCCTTCTGGCCATCCCCAGCCATCACTTGTGACTTCTGGCTTCTAGTATGGTCACCTTGAGACCCAGATTTCTGCAACCAGTCCTGTTTGTCAGAGCGTCTTTGCTTCCGAGTCTTTTGAACCCGGTGTCTACTGGGGAAAAGTCTGCCGAGAAGGGGAACAGTTTACCAGGGTTCTCCTGAGCCATAGAATCAGGCTCCTCGTGAGAGACTGGAGACATTAGGTTTGAAAAGAAAGGCCAGTCTCGGCCGAGCACAACTGGGGTAGGGAGCCAAGGAGCGACTCCTAGGCTCCCTAGGTAGGCCTCCAGACCTTTTATCTGTAGCCGGATTTTGGCCGTCGGATACCGTTTTACATCGCCGTGTATACATTCTATACTCCATGGGGAGTCAAAAGAACACACGTTAGGCGGTAGCAGTTCCTGGAAGACCATAGTATTCCCAGAGCCCGAATCTACAAGGGCCTGGATGGTTTTATCCCCAACCTGGGCTGGAAGTAGCCAGGGCTTGTAATTTTCTCCGGTGAAGGCCGAGGCGACGGTCCTGCTGAAGGAACAATCCATCTGTGGACAGTCCACGTAACGGTGGCCTTGTTCTCTGCAGGCAGAACATGGAGAGGGTTCCCTTGCCGGAGGGTGACACGGATATTGCTCAGCTGGGCCGGAAACTGCAGACCAGGCTCCCGATGGGTCCTGTGTGCGACATCCTCCGAAGTTCCTCTCATGTGGCGACGAGACAACATCAGGAAGTGGAGGAGGTTCTCGGCGGTGACCGGCATTTGGACCTCTCCATTGTTGGAAGGACTGCTCCTTCCGTGGAACTTGGCGGTGGCTTATGGATGGTTCGTAGTTTCCCCGTTGCTCCGGTCTCCCTCTTTGGGCGTCCGCAACTGCCGGTGTAGTCGGATGCGTCCTGTCCCGGACACTCGCCTGGTCCTCAGTCCCAAGGAAGTTCTCAATGAGTCGAACCGCCAAAGCTAGGGTTTCAGCAGCATGGCGTTTTACCCAAGAGCTTGCGGAAGGGGGTATTACCTGTAGGAATTCTTCCAAAACAACTTGCTCAAGAATTGCCTCCTTTGTGCACTCCTCGGGTTGTATCCAGCGTGTTCACAAGTCCAATAACCGCTGAGCGAGGACCCGGGGTCTCATCTTAGCGGCGTACTTCAGGCTCCGGAACTGCTGCCGGTAGGTCTCTGGGGTCAGACCTAAGCGATCCAGTATGGCGGCTTTTACTAGTTTGTAATCCATTGCCTGGTCTGCTGGGAGGCCCTGATATGAAGCCTGGGCTTCTCCTATGAGGAGCGGGGCCAAAGCGGTTGCCCAGCGATCTGCAGACCAGCCCTGGGCTTCGGCAACTCTTTCAAACGTCAGTAGAAAAGCCTCTGGATCCTTGTTTGGAGCCATTTTCCTCAGGAGAACCGGGGGTTTGTTTGTAAGTTCTGGACTGGCAGACCCCTGGAATTGCGTCAGCAACCAGGCCATCCGCTAATCGTGTGCTTCCTGCTGCTGGCTTAGGAGCTGGGTTTGCTGCTGCAATAGTCTTTCATATCTCTCTGCCTGTAGTCGAGCCTGCTCGCACAGAAACTCTTTTAAAAATTCTTCCATTTTTTTCCTTATCATTTTTTTGTGTGTGTGTGGCCCTTCAACTACAGGGGCCTCTCAAAATCCCACTCTGACACCACATGTTGCATGGTACATGCAAACCACACACGGGTTTTCTTGATAAGGCTTATTTATTGAGCCTTAAAAAAAATACAGCACACAAAAACAGAACAGCTTCTTGTCAGTATACAAAAACAAAATAGCTTCTCTTCAGCATAGAAAAACAAGGCAGCTTCTTTTCAGCATGCAGGACACAGACAGTTCATCAAACATGTACTTTGAAAACAGACCTTGTAGCAGTAATCTTACTTCAGCATTTCACTCCTGTCTCCTGACCAGCTAGCTCTCATGTGTGTCTAGCCTGGTGTTTTTAAAGCCCTTTGATGAGGCAGTTGGGATCAGACTAATTAAGCGGCCCTCTCAACTGAACTTAACCTCGTCACTGCTGCACTGCAAACCTAAACATAGGTTTGCCAGGTATATGGCTGGTGACAATTATTCACCCTGCCACATCTCCCTTACCTAGTGGCGGATTTCCCAAGAGACCCGATAGGCCAGGGCCTAGAGCGGCAACATTTGGGGGTGGCAAATTTTCATTTTTCCCCCCATATACAGAGGCCTCGCTGTCTTCCCCACTGATTGCTGAGGAAGAGCAATGGGCCTCTGCAAAGGTTTTTTACCTTCTCCTTTGCGCCGCCCTTTCTCCTTCTGTAGCATTGTGGTGTCAAATGACGCTGTGATATCACAAGGTGACATGTTGTCACGACAATGTGACGTCACCTGGCGTCACGTTGTAATGGAAACGCAATGTTGCAGCGTCTTTGATGCTGCAGAAGGAGGAGGTGGCAAAATTTTAAATCCGCCACTGCCTCACCCAACCCTCCCTCTCTCCATCACCTCCCCCCATTCTGTCCCTCCCCTCACCACTATGCTGTCTCTCCCTCATCCTCCCCCCATTCTCTCACTCTACTACTCCCCTCCCCCATTTTCTCTCTCCCCCCCATTTCCCTTTTCCCTCCCCCATTCTGTCCCTTACCCCCTACCCCATTCTCTCTCATCCCCATTCTATCTCCCCCCATTCCCTCCTTCCCCACTCATCCCCATTCTTTCTCCCTACCCCCTATTCTCTCCCACCTCCATTCTAGATATTCTCTCTTTCCCTCCCCCCAGTCTGTCTCTCCCTACTCACATTCTCTCCCTCCCCCCATTATCTCTCTCCCTCACCCCCATTCTCTCTTTCCCTCCTCACATTATCTCCATCCCCCATTCTCTCCCTCCCCTCCCCATTCTCTTTCACCCTCATCCTATTCTCTTTACTTCTTCACATTCCCTCCCTCTCTCCTCCCCCTTCTCCCTATCCCTCCCTCTCCCCCATTCTCTTTCTTTCCCCCTATTCTCTCCCTTTCCCCCTCAATTCTCTCTCCATAACTCCATTCTATCCCCTCCCATTCTCTATCTGACTCTCCTCTCTTCCCCCATTCTCTCACCCCCATTCTCACTCTCCCTCACTGCCACTCTCTCCCTTCTTCCCTCCCACCTCATTCTCTCTCTCCCCCTCATCATCCCCATTCTCTCTCCCCTCCCCACCATTCTCGATCCTCCCCCATTCTCTTTCTCCTTCACCCCTCTCCTCCATTCTCTCTGTCCCTCCCTGCATTCTCTATCCTCCCCCCATTCTCCCCATCCCCCCCAAACCCCTCATACTTTCTCTTTGGCATGTTCAGAATGAAATGTGACCAAAAAGTATTTTCTTTTGCAAATTGCATCATTTAAACCACGTCTTTAAAAAATGACAAACCACTCGGTTTAACAGCCAATCCGCACGTTTTGTTCTTTTGTTTTGACGTGGAGTGAACGTAATCTCGCGAGACAACACATCATACACTATAAAGCAGCCATTTTAGACAGCGTGTGTCAGTGCTGTTGGGTGTCAGGAAGAGACAGACTAGGCTATGGTTTGGAGGTATTTGTGAGTGGTGTCTATTAGTAGTGATTTCTGAGTGAGTAGTCTTCTGTTCTTCTATTTTTCTGTCATATTTTTTGGTCTTGTCAGTGTGAAAGTTTTGTTGTAGACTATCTTTTATTTATTTTTTTCCCTCACTGTTTTTTGGGGGAGTGAGTGACATGGAGTGGACGTGTGGGGAGGTCAGGAGGCCTAGAGGGCACAGGTAAGGGTAGAAGTAGGAAAGTCCATCAGGGGCTTCCGGGATCAGGGGCAGGAAGAGGGAGGAGTGGCCAGTAGGACAGGGAAAGTGAGCAGTACACCTCTGAAGCCTCAGAGGTAGAGGCTCCGGCAGTGGAGGCACCTCCTGCAGCACGTGGGTGCCGTGTGGAACGGGTGCGGAACATCAGCTTTTCCAGCGAGGAGAATGAGGTTAAGAATAGTGATTAATATGGAGGTCAGCTTCTGTGGCTTTCCCAGCTCAGGTACCACGAGTCTCCTCCACTTACACAGCTAGTTACATAGCGTCCAGCCAGCAGTCGGTACCAGCTTCTCCTCGCGGCTGATTCAGCCCAGCAATCGCGAGTCTCCTCCTCTCCCGCGGCTCATCAGAGAGCGTCCAGTCTCGCTTATCAGACACCACATCAGTTTTACAATTATTAACTACTATCACTTGTAAATAATATTATAGGTTGGCCACATTAGATGTCCAGTCACTATACACTAGTATTCCTCACATAGGTGGTCTTAAAGCTATTGATTTAGCTTTCACTTACCCAAACACAATTCATTCACAAATCTATAGAATTATATACTAACAAAATTATTATTATTTTTTGATACACAATTTATTTACAAATTTGGGGCACAGCTATGGGCACATTCTTTGCATCTTCTTTTGCCAATCTTTAAAAAAAACAGATGTTCCTACATCAGAGTATACTGTTGCAAGCCACTTTTGGTTAGCAAAACAATGTGAGCCAGCTGGAATTTCAGATAATTGATTCAGTGGGTCCCCTTAAATGAGGGACAATAGGAAAAAACAATTGCTCCAGAGAGAAAATAAGAAAGAAAGATGTCCTCGTATTGACTCAAGTACAGATGTTAGGCACGGAATAGATTAATACAAAAAGGGGACAACGAAGTATTATAAAAGTTGTTATCCTACGTATTTAGACACTTTAAGTTAAATTCTCTCAATTTAGTTTCCTGCTTCCCGTTGTTATTGCAGGCTCTACAATTGAGAAATATAAAAAAGCCCTTGATGTTATTGTTCAGCCAGCATTCCTGACTATTTGATTTCAGAAAGCTAGGTACTAACCTCTGTTTCGAGTTCAGTGCCCTTAAGAAAATCACATCAGGTTTTTTTTAATGATGGTTTTTAATAAGTCATCTTTTTGAAGAACATGCCAGTGGTTTTTTTTTACATTTTGGTTATTTTGTATGATTCATCACTGAATGGCGTGACGAAAGGTATAAATTGCCTATCTGACTTCGGTTCTTGCTTTTTATCTTTATAGACTAGCATTCTTGCCCTGTCAATTCCCTCAACTTTTTCGAGAGCTTTATTTATAATTCCCTCTTTATATTCCTTTTCCAAGAACTATTATTTAACAGTATTTTTCATGGGTAGAATTTGGCTGTCATTATCAGCTTTCTTTGAACAGTTTCTTTTAAGACGCCTCAATTCACCAAATGGTATGTTTTTGAACCAATTTCTTTTGTGGCAACTGCTGGCTGCGATATAATTGTTGCAGTTGATCTCTTAAAAGAAAATTTTAGTGTTAATCTTTCCTTCTATAGAATTCAGGCTGAGAAACTCCAATTTTGTTTTACTTGATATGTGTAAATTTTAAGTTATATTTATTGTGCTTAGTTTCACCAAAGAAGGCATCTAAAAGTTCCTGGCTACCCCGCCAAATTATTACTATGTCATCTATATACCTCCGCCAGGGCACCAGGTTCACGCCATAGATGCTATTGGCCCAGATGGTAAAGTCCTCTCACCAACCCATAAAAAGATTGGCATAACTGGGCATGTGGCTGTCCCTTGAATCTGGAGGTAATGGTCATCCTGGAACCAAAACACATTGTGTCTCATAATAAATGAGATACCCTCTATTAGGAAATCCATCTGATTCTCATTCATATTTTCATATTTTTTCAGGCTATACAGTACGGCGTTGCATCCCTGCTGGTGATCAATACACGTATATATGGGATGCGACGTCACACATAGCCAGAATAAAATCTTCATCCCATACAACTTCACTCAGGAGCTGGAGAACCTGAGTCGTGTCACGCAAATATGAAATGAATTGCTTAACAGAAGGCTGTAGCATCGTGTCTATGTATTCAGACACATTTTGGGTCAACGCTCCTATTGCTGAAATTATTGGCCTGCCCGGTGGCCTTGTCAAACTCTTATACATTTTGGGCAAATAGTAGAAGATGGCATCTTTGGGTGCTCAGTCTTCAAATACTCATATTCATTCTTTAACAAGATGCCATTGGCTATGCCGCTATCTAGATAATCGATCAACTGTTTTTATATTCCCCTATGGGATTTTTTGTCAATTTCTGATATGTGTTCATGTCACCTAGCAGCCTCAGGACTTCTTCAATATAACCTTTAGTGTTGAGGAGTACTACACCCCCACCCTCCATATCGGCGGGTTTAATCACAACATCTTTATTTTTGGACATTTTCTCAAGGGCCTCTTTTTCACTTCTAGTTAAGTTTGGTCTAGTTCTTTTAACTTTATATAGGCCCCTCAGATCATCTTCCACAAGTTTCTGAAAGGTCTCCAAATATGGACCCATATAGAAACTGGGATACAATTTGGAGGGTCAATATCAGCCACTGTGGCCAAAATAGGATTAGCTCTATCTTCGTGTCTGAACCTTAGAAAGTACCTTTTCAACGTAAGTCTTCTTATATATTTTTGAGTATCATTGATGGTCTGGAATTTTGTAGGGTTGTTAGTGGGGGCGAAATTGAGGCCCTTACGCAGCAGTGAGACTTCATTATCATCCAGCGTCAAACTGCTGAGATTAAAGATTCCTATCGCTTTTGTGAGCTCATTTATCTTCTTTCCCCCTCTACGTCCTCTCTGTCTCCCTCTCTTTTTCTAGCGTGTGATGTTATTTCTGAATTCTCTCTCCATTTTCATGGATAATACATTAGTTTCTCCTTGTGTCTGTAATGGCTCCTTGCTCAAAAAAAGGGGTTCCATAGTTCCTATATCATCCATCTATTCTAGCATTATCTCCTCTATCAGAATCTCTATTGTCCCAGTATCTCCGATCCCTCTATATTTGGTCTGTATCTGGGCTCCCTTCTATTTTCTTGTTCACTTCTATATGGGACCTTTTTATCATGATATGAATGGTGTCTGGGACAATTTATAGGTTTTCTTCTGAATCTCATTCAATCGGATTCCTTGTTTTCTGCATATTTCTGAGTCTTATAGAATTTTTTGTCTGGTATATATTTCGTTCTCCTACATGGAATACTCCTATCTCTGGACATACTTTTTTACAATCCTTGAGCCATTCTCTTGGCTCTTCAAGTCTCTATATTTATTGATCTCATAGACTGTTTTATCTCTCTGCAATTTTCTCTGTTTTGTATCCATTGTCAACTCTTCTATTTTGTCTAGCCTTTCTTTAACCTCAATTTCACAATATTTGAATTCTTCGAATTCAGTGAAAGCTTCCAACTTTTGTTGGGTTTCTTTAATTTGCGTATCTAATTGTTTCAACGATCTCCCTCTATGTGGTGATTAGGCGCAGAAGCTTAAATGAGCAATTATCCAGCAGCCTATGCCATTCACTCATGGAAGTAGTGTTGTCATGTTCAATGGTGGGAGCGTTAAATAAACGTCATCCTCTAGGAATTCTTGTTTGTTCAATATATTTTTCTAGAGTTATCATGTCCCACCACTGCTTGATCTCACTTGTCATATATTTCTCCAAAAGTTGGAATTCTGTAAACATAGTGTCTTCTATATCTAAATTATCTTGTGTATCTTCTTCTATAACCACCTCTTCAGTGATAGAAGTGTTAAACATATATTATCTCATTTAGTGCCCCTATTTAATCTATTGTAAAAAAGAGATGAGTGCTCCATGGTGTCGTGAAAAGCAGCTAACTAATGTGGAATAAAAAGTGCAGAATGGAAAAAGAAGTAGCGCTAACCATGAACCTAATAATATTACATTAATAAATGCAATATAGTGTTTTTACAAAACTAAATATATATTGAGAGGAGGTATGGAGTCCTATATATGGTATACTTAAGTCCAGCTGCCAGAGTCCAGGAGAGAGTTCCACGTCCCTCCAAAATATGAGCAAGAAAGAAAGATTCCTCTGGCGCGTTGCCTCAAGTACAGATGTTAGGCATGGAACAATGTATACCTATCTAGTATATTATATATATATATATCTTTATGAAGAAGGCATTGGTTATTATTCTGTGACCATTACTGAATTTATTGTTGGTATGTAATATGTCAACATAGTGGAAACTATAGTTGGAAGTAGTGTTGGACCGGGTCCTACATTTTTTTAAAACCGGGTAACGGGTACCCGGAGGATTTGGCGCCTTGTACCCGGTCGGTGCATATAAGGACATTATAATCAGTCGTAAGGAATTTGATTAATTGGAAACACTATTTAAAACTCTAATGCATTACCCTGAGCCAGATCCCTGATGAAGCAGTTGCGAAACGTGTTGGATTGGAATTTACAGGCCACTGTAGCACAGTGACGTCTGGATTTCCCTTTGCCTAAGCAGTTAGCTGACTGCCATACAGGTACCCACACGCAGATGCGAGCGCAACCCGGAAGACACCGCTGGTGATAGATCTCCCCCTGGCTACCTCCTGTCCGTGTGCAAGGTACAGGAAGGAAGGAGAGGCGACGTGTCTCCCCCGCATGGAAACCTGAGGAGACGGGCTCAACAGGCGTGTGAAAGGGGAAAAGATTGTTTGGATTCCGTGGAGCCTGAACTGTGAGCAGGACCACTACTAGAGAGCAAGGAGTCTGGAAAGCTGGAAAGCTATCCACAAACGCCGATTTGTCAAGTGCTGTCTGTAAGTGCAATATTGTTCTAACCCAGTCTGGTATAATAAATGTACTGTGCCAGGATATTCTCTCTTTTGTTTGTGCCAAGTCAAGTATCCTGAATAAGCTGAGACCTAGCCTCATCTATTTGATGTAACCTCTGAAACTCCATGTGGAAATTATTTTATAGATTGAAAACTACACAAATTTGTAAGTGTATAAGCTTAACTTCAAGTGTCTAAATAGAATAACAACTTTTATTAATACATCGTTGTCCCCTTTTCATTTTTATCTATTCCATGCCTAAAATCTGTACTTGACTCAACGCGCCAGAGGAATCTTTCTTTCTTGCTCATATTTTGTAGCGAGGTGGAATTCTCTCCTGGACTCTGGCAGCTGGACTTAAGTATACCATATATTGGACTCTATACCCCCTCTATATATTTTTAGTTTTGTATAAACACTATATTGCATTTATGAATTTAATATTATTAGGTTAGTGGTTAGCGCTACTTCTTTTTCCATTCTCCAGAGAGAAAGTAGATGGATTTTTCTCATTGATACTATTAATTCAAGGAGGATGAATCTTTCGATTTGAGGTGTTTTTTTATTTTTTATAAAACGATTGTGTCCAAGAGATTGTTGCAAAAATGTTTTTCTCTTTCCAGGTCCCCCTCTGGGTTTTGTCCCCCCCCCCTCACTCACTCACCTCCGTAGCTGTCGGGAGGATTGAGGCCGTCTGCACGGGTACGCGCGAGGGTAGCAGCGTGCAGGGGGGGGCGTGTGGATCTGTGCTGGGTGCCAGTGCAGCATCGGGCGGCGTTCGCGTCACCGAGGATTCCCGGCGGCTCCCGTTGCAGGGCGCCGCCATCTTCTTTTGGCTCGCACATGCACTGTGAGGGCAGTAGTTGCGGAGGCCCTCAGCTAGCTCGCGCATGCGCAGAAGGACTCGCGCGGCCATTACAAGCGCGCGAAGATGCGGCCAATGAGGAGGGGCAATAGCAGGGACTACAAGTCCCATGAGCCTCAGGAGCGCACCACGACGCCAGGGAGCTTATAGGGCTGCAGCAATTCCCTGCTTCCAGGGATTGATACATTTCGTGCGCGGAGCCCACGTTAGTCAGGACCAGGAAGAGCTAGGGGTAGGAGGTGAGTGCAGGGGTCTGTGACCCATTGCATTAGGCCAGCAGCCCCCTAGGCCCCAGTTAGGTCCTGAGTCATATCATAGTTTGTTGTGCATCAGGGACAGGCCCTAGGTTAGGGACCCTGCCCCATTAGTGCTATATTGTACAGTAAGGGATACAGCAGACGCTGCTCTTCCCGCGAAGAGGCTTGGGATCAGGCCTACTCCCCCAGAGAGCAGGACTATATTCAGGGTGGACTGCCCTGACAGAGCATCGCGCTGGTAGAACCGGACGTCGCCCAGGAGGTCGTCGGATCCTTTGCGAAGAGATTTGAACGCTCAGGTGCCGCCGCACTGGGCAGGTATCGTTACACATGTGCACCAACTGAGTACTCACACATAGTGGCAGCGCTGACCACGGGACACGGGTTATACTTTGGACACAGTGTGGGGGTACACGGTGTTGGGAAGGGGATACGTACTCTCGGGTGGGAGTGACTGACGTTGGGTATAGAGTATAAGTATATATATATATATGTGCATGTGTTCAGTAAAGACCATCCTGTTTATGCCAGTGAGTATTATTGTGTTGTGTCCTGTGAGGGACGCCTCCCGCTCCGTCGGGATCCCTCTCAGGTGGAGGCGTTGCACCACGAGTATTGTGATTATATATGTACCCCTGGCTCCCCGTGCGGAGGCTTAGGCTCCTGAGGGCCACACAGGTAAAATACAGCATTAGTAGCTTCTGTGTTCATGAGGAAACAGTGTTACAGATATATATATTTCTTTATGTTTAAAATACCGTTTGCAAAATCCCAGATCCACCTATCACTTTCTGGAGTAGTCCATATTGATTAAAATAAATCATAGGCAAATAGTTCTTTATTGGGAAACCTCTTTCTTTTGTGTCACGAGGTAGCTTATGAGACCAGTATTGGCTGGAGAAACATACTTTTAAAAGATCTATATTTCTTATTTGAGGTCCGTTGTCTGTACACTTGGTTTTGTTTACATTTATATTTGGTTCTCTGTAGTGAGATATAATTACAGTGCATTATGACTTGTGATCTCTAGATGGCGATAGAGCTATATGTATATCACATACAGAGATTTCAGCTCTGCTTTTTAGTTACCAAGACGCTGTGTATCTCTTCCAGGTTGAAGGTGACTGGCAATGCGGCACGACTGGGTATGCCCAGGAATACAAATCGTGAAATGTTCGGATAAGGGCCGCTGCATCTGTACATTGAGAAAAAAGTTTAGTACATAAAAGCACACAAGCATAATGTAATTTAACGTTTATGTGTGTAAATTTGACGCCACAAATTCTATTTGTGAAATTTAGTACATAGACTCCATCAAATATCTATTTGGTCCATTGGTCGATCATGGAGGCATGGAGTTTTTTCACTGTACAATTTCAGAGCAGCACTGCTTGTTACTGGCAGACTAATTGTTCCACATTCTATTTTAAGTCAAATGTATTTATTTCGGGAAGCCTCCTATTTGCATTCCAAGCATAAATATTGTATACATCATTCTAAAATATCTCATCAAAAATTCGGAGAAGCGAGAATACTATTCAAGCCTAACAGGGCTAAAGTGAGAAATAAAGTTAGAAACCCCGTTGTTTGAGGTCCAGCGTAGTTTCCTGACTCTTTGTCATACTATATGGGAAATTAGAATCTCTTTTATTAGATACTGGTAATAATGGGGGTGGGGGGAGGGGTGTGGAAGGGGGAAGGGAGATGGAATGTATGTGTAGAAACAATAGGAGAAAATGTACATACACAGTACAACAATTATCATGTAAGTGATGTATTTTTCACCTTTCAATAAAAACGAATAAATAGAATATTTTTTTTCTAAAATATGGTCACTGGTCGAGTTGGGTAAATATATTAAATATTGTTTTTCTCTCTTGCCCCATTTGTGAGGGGTTAGTTCAGTAGGTGTGGTCTATTAACCCTTTGACTACCCTGGGACGCAATGACATCTTCACTCCAGATGCCCCGCAATGTATTTCATAGGACTATGGGGCCTAGTCATTACGTTATGTGACTTAAAAGCCAATCATGTCCCCTGGCTGCAAGAAGAGCCACAGAACCGCCAGGGAGAGTAGACAGGGATGATCATTGTAATGTTGCTGACTGCAGGACAGGATACGGACCCACAGGGCAGGGGTAGGGAGTAGTACACCGACCTTGGCCTGGGATCTGAGGCCTGGGATGCAGGGGTAGTAAGGTCCAATTCCGGGGTCGAGGCAGGCAGCAGGAAGGGGTGGTCAGGTCCAATTCCGGGGTCAAGGCAGACATGGTCAGGCCCAATTCCAGGGTCAAGGCAGGTGGCAGGCAGGGATGGTCAAGTCCAAGCATAGGTAAAGCACAAGCAGGCAATCAATGAAGCAAAGACAGAGCTCAAGCAGGGGGTGGGTACAGAGTAGTTTGCATGAGCAAAGTCAAGGTGCAACTGCCAGCTATTTATAAGCCAGAAACTGCTGCTGGAAATTAGGACCAGAGAGAGGCTGACATCCTGTCAGGAACTGACGGCAGGAATTGCCAGGAAGCAAGATGGCCACTGTAGTATCAGTGAGGGTGTGAGATCACTTCCTGTCCGCAGCCATCTTAGGTATTCAGACAGATCCCTTTTAATCATAAAGTACTATCACATAATAGACCCCTGTTTATTATGTTATAGATAGGGACATCGGCCCTTTAGGTTAAGATCCCAGAAGAAGGCTAATTGAGTCCAGAATATCCAAGAGAAAGGGATGCGGCATGCCACAGAGGGCCTCAGGAAAGAGGTCTCATTAATATGCCTCAGCTGTCTGGGTGGAAGTGGCAGTTCCCAAGGTATTGGGTCGCTTGAGAAGGACCAGTCAAGACTCCCCTATGGGCCTAGTGTAGCCAGGGTAATACCGATGATGGTCCCGAAGCAACAAAGGGTGCAGGGTCCTACACCAAAGTAGAGCAACTAAGTCAATGTACCTCCATTCGAGTGTTAAGAGTGGGCACCAGTGGAAGCCCTGTATTCATGTATATCGGCACGGTGCCCATTATAATACATCCTTGCTACCCCATCGCCCAACCGCTTGAATCCAGCACCTTGAGTCAAGGTAATCCATGCAAGTTGAAAGGCAGTCAATGTGATACCTTCTATATGCTTTTATTGTGGATTAAAACGGGATTGTCCCGCACACAGGTAAATTACAGGTAATTATGGTAAACACACAATCCCAGTAAGCTCAAGAACCCCAAAACTATGTATTTTGTCACTTTGGCGGTAGCACTGGGCATTTCTGTCTACTGTTGTATGGTGTAATGCACTCGTGCTGACGGTCTGACCTTAAGGACCACCAACATGCCCGGTTTTAAAGATTACCCTGATTGAGCACGTGTGCTGAATTAGAGATATCCTTAAAACCTGACCTGTTATTTTTTTACACCTGATTTTGAGCTTCGGGATGTGATGTGCTGTATCCATTCCTTATGTATGTAATACACCTAAAAACCCTCACTCCTTTACAGTGAAAATTAAAGTAAACACTTCAAACAATTGTATAGGATATAGGCAGCACTCTTAAAGATAATAAATCTATACAAATGAGCAATGGTGGTGCAGCGGGAAAAGGGAGGGACCCGAAACCCCTCAAAAGTATCCAGACAAAAACCCAACTGTTCCCAGCTTAAAGGTACATAATGAGTCAATGTCAAATTGATAAGCCAAAAAAAAAAATATTTACTTAAATACAAAACAAGATCAAAACAAAAAACACTAATGAATCAACAGTGTAGGCACATTGTATACTGTACATACAAAAAACACAGACAGAGATAAAACAGGGCACAGTGTGTAAGTGTGTATTCTAGTAGCTTTGATGACTACAGTAACTCATTAGCTTTTTGAGCACTTCCCGAATGATTTGGCAAGTTTGCTACTCAGAAAGCTTCGATAACTTACCACACTCGTACAGGAAGTGCATTTTCGCCACCGTTCTCGCTCCTGTTCAAACACACCTAGAGGGAGCTGAAAAAAGCAAAATAGCGCCATTTTGACAAGGTCACGCTATTTTAGTTGGGGGCTCTGAAATAGCGAGCTTATCACAGATCTCATCCCGCCACCCCAAGGGTGGCGGAATGGGATTTGAGAGTAGGACTTAGAAATAAAAATGTATTTTTCCTGCATCGGATTGATGCCGGGAGTCTCTGAAGCTGATATGCCTTAATACCAACTCCAGAGACCCCTGGCTTCAATCCAATGCAATAAAAAGACATTTGCAGGCAGTTAAATTACCCTAGCGGCTAACCGCTAAGGTAATGAAGGGGTTAAATACCAGTGCCCGGTTTAGTGTGCATAACGGGGGTGGGTAAAGGTGGTATTTGGCCTGCGGTGGGTGTTTAGGCTTTGCGGGAGGAGTTAACCCCTTCATTACCTTAGCAGTTACTACCACTAAGTTAATGAAGGGGTTAACCCCTCCTGCTAACCACCCGGTAGGCATAAAAACCCACCACGGGCCAAATACCACCTTCACTCACCCCCGCTAAGCACAATAAACATGAAAACAAAATACAAACACAATACTAACCAATACACCCATTGATTGCCAGTGTTTACATATGCCCTCAATGGAAGCAAAGATAACCCCAATGAGAATTAATGGGCACCCCCTCTACCCCCCAACCTCCCCACCCCCAACATATATAGTACAGTAATGGGCAAAATTACTATTATCCAGATCTGATAATAGCTAATTTGCCCATTAAAAATAAAACATTATCCAGCCAGCATAAAGTAAATAAAACTTGCACTTACCCCTGCCAGGATGAAGGCTGCCCTCATAACCATCCTGTAAGGAATCCACACCTCAGTTTACTGCTTACCTTGCCTCACAGACCTGTGCAGTCCTTGAACACTCCCTCTGGTATCTACTGCAGCTGTGCAAGCTATCACTGCAACCTAGCCTTGTACTCACTCATTGGAGCAGTGCCTTCACACCCTCCTCCGGGGATTGGCCCGCTGGCCTTTAAGTACTGCATCCCCCATAATCCTCCTCTGCTTAGCATAACCCTTCCTGGTTTTCACAAGTGTTCTGCCACAAGCCCTATGGCTTGGCTCTGTTGTGTTCTAATCTCTCTAGTTCTATTCCCTAGTTCATGCAGAGTTCTGTTCCTGTCTCCTGTGCTGAAGCGGAGTACTCTCCTTGTTTACTTCAGCTCCTTGTTTCCTGAGACCGATTGCTAGTCTCACGCAGCGGTCTGTTCCTGTCTCCTGTGCTGAAGCGGAGGTTTCCCCAGGGTTGTCTTCAGCTCCCTGGTTCCTGGGGCGTGCTCCTCATTCTCTATTGCAGAGGCCGTGTCCTGGTTCCTGCGCTGAAGCGGAGGATTCTCCAGCCCACTCAGGACTCTTGCGCTGAAGCACTGATCTACCACTGCTGCCTGGCGGTGTGCCCACTCCGGTCTACCTATCACTTCCTGAGACCAGTACCATGGGCCATGGTCGCCGCACGCGCAGAGTCCACTCCCGCGCTCCTAAGCTGAAGCGGGGAACTCCTGACTACCTGTTGCCGAACTCCTGCTTGAACAACATTTACCCTGATGTCTCCAGTCCTGACCCTGGCTTATCCACTGACGATGCTGCCTTCTCCAGTCCTGACTCTGCTACGTACGACTATGAACTGCGCAATCCTGATCAGCCTGCGCGGTCTAAGGTCGGCACTTTTACAACCCCACCTCAGCCACGCGGTCCGACCCAGGTTTGTGGCGAGCACAACCGTGACACATCCTCTGCGTCCATGTCCCCCGTAGGCAGCAAC